>NC_134834.1:39860620-40161755 GCF_004210375.1 Tachypleus tridentatus
TTATTATTTCCTTGCTCACTCCAGGTTGACTGCCAACTAGTGTACAGTCGGGTTTTGATAACTGGACCATAGTCCATGTATGGAACAGGTACGGTGGTGATAGAGCCAGAGCAGATGGACTTTGCTGCTATGTCAACTAGCTCATTCCCACAAATACCTACACAACCTGGTATCCAAAAAAACTGAACAGAGATAGATGATGGAGAGATGGGCCAGTTTGTTTTGGATATTGATAAGAACAGGGTGGTAACTAACATGGAATGATGTCACGGCCAATAGACAGCTGAGTGAATCAGTATAGTTCACACAATTCATATATTGCACAGTTTCAATATGATTCAGGGCAAGGGAAATGGCATACAATTTGGCAGTGAACACAGAAATTGTAGAGAGGATTCTGTGTGCTACAAACAAACTGTGACAAACCATGGCAAAGCCTACAGATTCACCTGATTTTGAATTAGCTGTATATATGGGAATGGATGGATTGTTTGAAAGATGTTCAGAAAATAAAGAGTGATATTTCCAATCAGGAGGGTCTGCCTTCCTCAGATGACTCAAAGATAGGTCACAGTTGGGGATTAGCCAAGGTGAAAGAGGCTAATCTGTGGATACTGCTATGCTATTCAAAAAGATAAATCCAATTTTTCCGATTGTGCCTGGACATGAAGGTTAAAAGGAATAATTGCAGATTTTCTACAATAAAAAAGTGTGGCCCACTGAGGATGGAAAACACAACCCCAAGTAGAATACTGTGGTAAAGATCGAAGTTTAGAAGCATACATAAGAGACAGCTGCAAACGGAGAATATAAAGAGGGGGTTCGTGAGACTCCACATTTAAACTTTGGACTGGAGAAGTACGAAAGGCCCCAGTACAAAGTCAAAGCCCCTGATGGTGGACAGGATCCAACATTTACAGTGCTGAGGTCCTGGCAGAACCATAAATCATAGACCCATAATCAAGTTTGAATTGGATAAGGGCACGATAAATTTTAAGCACTGAGTATCGATCTGCTCCACAAGAGGTGGAAGAGAGGACACGGAGGATGTTCAGTGCTCTTATACATTTGACATGAAGTTGCTTGATGTGCAGAATAAAGTTTATTTTACAGTCAAATATAAGACATAAGAACTTTGCCTCATGGACGACAGGAAGTACATCATTATCAATACGAAGTTCTGGATCTGGGTGAATACCCCGTTGGTGGCAGAAATGTACACAAACAGTTTTAGAGAGAGAAAATTGAAAACCATTTGCTGTGGTCTACTTAAGTATATGATTTACTGCAGTTTGTAGCTGTCACTCAATAAACCTTATGTTTGATGAGTGACATGAGATGTGAAAGTTATCAACAAAAAGATGTAGGGGGTAGCTGTTCACTGATAGCATTAATCTTTATAATCAAGTGTGACACTCAGAACACAGCCCTGAGGGTCTCCAAGTTCCTGTGGAAAAAAATAGGAAAGTGTTGAGTCCACACAGACCTGATCGGCAGTTCGTTAAAAAATGCTTAATAAAAAGTGGCAAATTGCCATGCAATCCATATGAGTGAAGGTCTTGCATGATGCCATAACTCCATGTTGTATCATAAGCTTTCTCTAAATCGAAAGAATAGAAACAAGATGTCGTTGCTTCAAAAAGACTTCTATGACTGATGTTTCATGGCGAATTAAGTGGTATATCGTGGAGCGTTGTTTTCAGAGTGGGTGAGAGAAGGTTGTTTGATTCAAGGAACCAAACAAGACAACCATTAATCATCCTCTCTAAGATCTTACTGAAAAAACTTGTCAAAGCATTTGGATGGTAATTTGAAGGAATCTTTGGATCCTTCCCAGGTTTAAGAAAAAGGAATAAAATAGCTTGGTGCCAAGCATCAGGAAAGACATTCTCCTGCCATACCCAGTTAAAGACAGCCAAGAGAATAGTAAGAGAGGTAAGAGTAAGGTAACATAGCATCTCATAATGTATATCATCAGGTCCAACCAATGTTTTGCCAGACCAATAAAGAGCAAGTTTGAGTTCCACCAGTGTAAGAAGGCAATTGTAGTCATAGAGATGATCAGTCAAAAAGGAAAGAGGCAGATGTTCAGCTTGTGTTTTAATAGCTAAGAAGAAAGGAGATGAGTTTGAAGAACTAGATACAAGAGAGAAACATTCACCAAGAGTATTGGTAATGTTCTAAGCATCAGCAACTTAATGACTATTGGATATTAAGATAGAGATGGGGCAGAAGTATATCATCCACTCACTTTCCAGATCTTGTCCCATATGAATTTTGAACTGGTGGTTGAAGAAATGCTGGAGGTGTATTTAATACAAGATTCCTTCTGGCTTTGAAGTCTAACTTGCCAAGGAGGTGCAGAGGCTTGCTGAAATGCAATGTGGTTTGAAAGCATGGGATATCTACAAAATTTATCCCAAGCATGTTTCTGAGCTTTTCATGTTATAGAACAAGCAAAATTCCACCCAGGGCAGGGATACCATTGAAAAGATGTCAAAGTTTTGGGGATGCACTGAGCAGCTGCTTGGACAATACAGATAGTTACTGCTGCTACACAATCATCCATCAATGATTTACATAAGATGGCAGGATCAAGTTTTGAGAGAGCAGTAAATCTGGTTGATCTGGTCCAACTTCCACTGAGGCACAAGGATCGGGTGGCACTGACTACAGCCAATCTCTCTTAATATGATAGGAAAATGATCACTACCCTGTGGATTGATGTCAATCTCCCAAGAAAAGCAAGTGAAAGCCAAGGGAAGCAAATATAAAGATCTACAGCAGTAAATGATACACTGGGTACATGAAAATAAGTGTAAGAGCCAGTATTGAAGAGATACAGATTATGATTCAAGAGCATATGCTCTATAGCCTGACCCCTTACATCAATACCAGAACCACCCAAGAGGGGATTATGCTCATTAAGATTCCCCAAAATTGAAAAGGGGTTTTGTAGTTGCTCAATGAGGGCATCAAGATCTGATTTATTATATTTTTTTCAAGGGTAAGGTACAGAGAACAAACAGTGATGGTACAACCCAAGGAGATACAGATGGCTGCAGACTCCAAGGGCGTATTCAATGACAAGAACCAGGTGGGCACATGCTGATCAACCATCAGTGCTACTCCCCCCTGTCCTTGTCCTACACATGACCTGTTATTTCAGTATAAGGAGTATTGTCAAATTGTGAGAGTATTAGTAGGTTTTAAAAATGTTTCCTGCAAAAAAGACATTTGGGATAACAAAAGTCAATCGAATCCTTGATGTCATTCACATTTGATTGAAAACCTCAACAGTTCCATTGGATTAGCATGGTCATTTTTTATTTATTTTGAAAGAGAATATGGCAAAGACACCTTCTGCTTGCAACCATTTGTTTCTTTACTGGATGTGGGTCTGTCACCCTTTAGTGATTCGGATCCTGCTCTGGATCGAGTAGGGAGGTCGGTGTTTGTAGACATACGTTCCAGTGATTGAGGGCATGAATGAATGGTTTGTTTAATTTTAGTGGTGTCAAGAGAGGAAGACCCCATGGAAACACCTGGGCTTGAACAAGGTAAAGTTGGGTAATAAATAGAAGATGTGGTAGAAACAGATGTAGTAGATACTGATTTGTTAACATCTTTGATTTTGGAGGGTGCTAGATTAAGATGTGCTGTTAAGGATTCTGTAGGAGGCACAGTCTGTCTGGATTCCTACTGTAGTAGTGGAACAGATAACAGCAGCATATGTCTGAAATGGAATTGGGAATAGTAATTACCGAGCCTCTGGGTAAGTAATATTGTGAACTGTCTTTAGACATTGTATTTCTTTCTCTTCTACCCATTTAGAGCAAGAAGTAAAATAGCAAGGATGTGGACCATTACAGTTAATACAATGCAGTTCTAGTTGGCATTCAAAAGCATCATGGTCTTTACCAGCACAACAAGCACATGTCAAGGAACCACGGCAAGATGTTTTCGAATGACCAAATCGTTGACAATGGAAACATCTAACAGAGTTAGGAATATAAGGCCATACCTTACAATTCAGATACCCTGCCTTGATTGTAGTGGGAGGACGTGATGTTGTAAATGTTAATATTAAAACATTTGTCAACTCCATAATCCTTTCTTAACATGTAAAAATTTGGTGCACAGCTGTAACACCTTAGCTGGTGAAACATGCGAAGATTTTTGACTCAGGAATGGTCTTTAAATCTCTCTCAACTATAACTCCTCTGGAAGAATTCAAAGCAGAATGAAAAATAACCTCTATGGGTATATCCCAAATGGCCTTTGATTTCAAGAGGAGTTTAAAATGTTATGAAGATGTTTCCACTAAAATGTCCCAAGACTGTAACTATTTTACCAATTTAGGAGAGCCAGCAAGCCCTTCCAAACTCTTCTGAATAAAAAATGGAGACATCTGCCCTAAGGGTTTTTCAGTTAAAGAACGTATAGTTAAAAATGGTGGGACAGATTCAAGATGTGATTTTGATTGTACAGAGTCATCAATGTGTGGTCATTTGCCAGAAGTCGAATTATTCTCTATGTTGTCATGCTTAATTTTTTTTATTTGAGGAGTATCCATAATAAAGAAAAGAATATTTCAGTTCTCACTGAACCCACCCACCATGGAGCCCTAAAGGGAATGCACTACTGTGCCATAGAAGGTCGCTGCAGTAACACCAGGGATTCGTGAGCAATATACCCAAAAACCTGTATCAGACATAATGTCCACAACACCCGATTGACTAGCTGATTGATCTTGGGGGGGAAGGGGTACCCCAAGACCGCCCATCTACAGGAATTCAAAGCCAAAGTGGTGTGTTGGAGTTGGACCCTTCAACCACCAGGATCCTCTCCTCCCCTTCACAGGTCACCATGTATGGCAAACACGCAGGTGGGTGTTTGAATCCCAGAGGAGGTAAACTAAAAGAACCGAACCTTCTCTGGGAGGTCCCCTCATCACATACAGGATTTCATGCCAAGAGGTTAATGTATGGAACAGTACTCATGAATAGGAGTGAAACTACAATCCTTCTGTATCCTGTTTTTAATTATTATCATTATAAAGAAATCTCAAATGTTGAAGTTGAATTTTAGGTCCACAGCAATTTGCTCTGTCCCATCAAGGTACACAGATCTATACAGATGAACTATATGTTCTGCCTTAGAACCCCTGAAATTCAAGGAACATAAATTACTTGAAGAGTTGGAAAAATGCCTCCACCTGGTGGTAGTAGGTGAAATCAATGTTCCAACAATGAGTCTGATAAGATCTAACTAACCCTTCATATAACTGAGTAAATTTTGTTTTAGCCACCAATTAAGTTCCATGCTCAAAATAAACACATAAAACACTCAAAGAAAACAAATCAAAGGTAGTTTATCCTAAAGTGGCCTCCTTTTCATGGGTCATTTAACAATTGTGGTGATTATCATTGATTGGAATAGCATCTTGTGGTGGTACACTGATTTAAGAGCAAAGCAGGTGCAAACCATCTGCCACACCTACCATAAAGGAATGAACCCTGGCAATGCAAGTCCTTACACTTACTACTGACCTACAGGGGGCTGCTGATCCAACACACTAACAAAATGCACAGGAACATGTGAATTCATAATCTTTCCAAAATGTTCAGGATTTTTCTCAACTGCAGCCACATGTTCTGAATACGTGGCTCCAGCTCACTAAGGATAAGATCACTGACACTCTCAACTGTGAGTGACTATCCATCCTGATTGTTGCACAATGGTAGATATTAGAGAATCAGAGGTGGAACAGAAAAGACAAAATTGGCCTCCATGCCAGAAATAATAATCTGTGGATTCATACCACAGTCAGCTTGTCAATCAGAAGAGAAACTTGTTTTTAATTATTATCACTACAAGATCATTATTGTAATAATGTGACACCTGTTAGTTACTTTTTTTGAAAAAAAAAAAAAGATAAAATTATCTGAATTGGGGTGCATATATACAGTATCAGGATAAAATATGCACTGATTTAGTTGGAGAATATCATGAAACATATTCTGCCATGGGCAATTAAGCGTGGTATAAATGTCTGCAGCAAGTAACAAAAAATCAAACTAATGCTAAGATTGGCAAATATGAAACCATGGCAGTTGAATAATAGCTATAAGTTTGAGCAAAGTTATGCAAGTATTAAAATATTATATTCCCCACTTCTAACAAATTTAACTTTGCTTTAATTTCATCTTTTTTAGTTGATCTTCCTGATTGAGACTGCATGGTATATCTGTATTCCTTTCATTATGACCAATAAATATAAATGTATTGCATGGATTAAATAAAAAAACAATTCATGAGGAAATTTAATCTTGTTAATGTAATTTTATTTCATTATTTCTTTTCTTGTTTAGGTAGGGTGAAAAAAAAAACCAAAAAGAAAAAAAACAAAATAAATATATCTTATGAAATTAGAGTATACAAAAGTGAAAAATGAACACCAATAAGTCTTATAGTGGTGCACCAAGTGAGGATGGGATGTAGAGTTGGTCATATCCAAATAAGATGGAAGGGAAGCAGATTTTTCTTCTCTAGATGGGGTATCACATTTCTCTCTTATCTCACACAATGGCACAGTATTGGTAATGAATAACACAAACATATTGTACAAATCAAATTATATAAATCCTTAATATTTACACAAGATACATTTTTTCCCTATTAAGTATAAGTGTTGAGAATAACATCTGCAGATCAATGGTACAACCAAATAACAGCTGGGATTTCAAATAATAATACAAAACCATCAGATAACTAAGAAAACATCACAAAATGCAAGGAAATGTAAAAGGATTAAAACGAGCAATGTGCATACTCAGGGGTAACACCAGCCTATCCATGGTGAAGGAGTTGGGGTGGTTCAATCAAAGATTCAGAGGACTGCACTTTTACATTTTGTAGGTGGGCACGCATACTATAGTATTCAGAAAGTCAGCCAATTTTTATGAGAAGAATTTGTTATTGTTACTGGATGCAGGGGTTAAAAGGGGAGGTTAAGAATAACATAGGAAAGCATGGACCAAGCAAGCTTCCCTTACCACTGTCCCTCTACCCCATCTACCAGTAAAATCTATTATTTAACAAGTTATTAATGCATGAATTGAAAAAGCAGCATAAAGTGAATAATAAAGTGAAAATCAAAGTTGTGTATTTAAATTAAATTTAAAATGTTTTACTTACAACATTTCTAAATTCTTTATAAACCTGCGAAACTTAAGTAAGGTAAAATACTTTTTGGAAATAACATGAAAAACCAAATTTACTATTTTAAATTTTACTGATGAGTAATATTTACCATATTTGTTGGTGGCTGAAGGGCAAGTCTTGCTTGCTGTTTTCTTTGCTGTCTGTAGTAGGTTTCAAAGGTCTCACGAGCACCCTGAAAGTCAATGGTATGTTGTACTGGTGTGATAAATAGAAATCAGTTATGAGTCAAAGCATAAGATATCATTGTAGGCCAACAGCTACTAGCCAAAAAAAATCATAGTAAGTAATGTGTCATTAGAAACTACATTTTCTGATAATATCAATACTGACTAATATACAATAAAATAAGCTTAAAATAAATGCTAATCACTAAACTAACTGAACTTAAGTTCAGCTTGATTTAGTAGCTCCTCTGTCAAGCTTGATGACACATTTTAATATGACTTTCAGGGTATTTTGAAAGAAATAACCAATTAACATTTCAATTAACTTCCTATTATTATATATCTAAAACTGAAATTTTTAACCTTCTATAACTTGAAACCCCAAAGATTTTCATTTTTACAAGTATTTTTTAGAATTATTTTACCACACTTCACAAAGATCCATGATTTTGAACTGAAAAACTAGAGGAAATTAACCTAGTCCACAGTCACTGTCAATTCTTGTGTAAACAGTGGGATCTGACAAATGCTGTTATGGCACATCTAAAGCCCCAAAGTGGACAGTGTTTTCTTGTAACAATGGGACATGAAACCCTGGATTCTAAGTCAGGGCCCTAGACTAGATTATTGATATTCTCAATATTTAAACAACAGATGAAATTAGTTATATTTAATATTTAATTACAGATTTGAGTGATCTTTCTATACAGAAATAATAGTATCAGACTTTTAGAAACATACAATTTACTTTACAGCTTGTTTATATTATTTGTACATTATGAATTTTATAATCAGAATACTTTAGAAATACAAAGAACCAAAAAACAAAGAACATGAATGAACAAATAAAAATATTACAATATCAAGATTAGTGTGTTTTTTTCTAACAAATGGTTTAGTAGATCCAGCTGAATTAAATTAATTTTTTTGTAAGTTATTCTTCCAGACAAGCATACAGAAAAACAAAGAACATTACTGCTATACTTCTTTCACAGAACTTCTATGTGTGGGTTCTCAATTACTCCTTTCTTGTACCAAAAAAGGATACTAGTATGTATGCCTATACATAGACATACATACTCTTATTTTCCTTTCCTATTCTTAGTTTCCAGCAAATTCTTTTTATACATGCTTGGTAGTCCAAGCCTTGTAGGGAAAGTGGATGCTTTGGTAATATTATAAAAAGGATAGAGGATAGTAGATAATGCTTAGTAGAAATTCTTTTGCAGCAGTTTTATTTTATCTTTACCTTTGACTTTAATATATCCATTTAAAGGTAACTGCTTTCCCACAAGAGGCTACATACAATGAAAAGCAGTAGGAGTTGAGACATTGTGGGTATAAGCACTAAACTCTACACCCTTAAATAATTTTCCACGACTGCTAACTGGTATATCACCAATGCTTTTGGGTACTATTATTACCGCAGGCAAACATCATTATGACCTTTGGATTGCAACTGGAAATTGCAATGAATTTTTATTTAAAAAAAGTTTTGAAATTTTCTCATATATACATAAGCATACATACAAACAAGGACATATAATAAGATTTAGGGTAAGCTGTTGAGTAAATATACACTTACTCCACACTTGTTATTGCTTGTCCACAGAAATAAAAAAAAACAATTATGCCTATTTTTTTTGCAAATCACTGCTATTACTTCAGTCTGAGCCAAGATTGGAATAACATCTTTTAATTTTTAAGATACTAAGTTTTTGCAGTTTTGACTTTCTTAGGTAAATAGTTTTTATAGCATTAAAACTTTATTTATCACTACAGATAGCTAGGTTGCTATTTGTCTTTATAAAAGTTAAAACATTTTTATTTTACCTGTTTTAATTACTCTAGTAGATGAAATGTTCCCAAACAGTAAGTAGAAAAAGTTGGTTACAATAATCACAAATCATAAGAATTGCTGCTACAAGTTTTTAAAAGAACATTGAATATTCTCTTAACCCTATAAAAACAACAAGCTTCACATAACTCTTATTAACTTTTGTATATTAAAAAAGTGGATAAAATTGCTTGAAACTTAAAAATTTCCATTAATGTATATGGCTTGAAAAAATATTTAATTTTGGTTTCTCTCTATTATTTCTAATAAAAATTCATTACTTAATGTAATTATTTGCACTCAGATTTTGAATAGCTCACCTGCAAAGTGATTTTAATTTTAATTTTAAAATACTATTTATTATCTTACAGTTTTCATATTTCATTTGCATAATCTTTAGAATTTCCCAACTGAATATCAAGAGATTTTTCATGGCAAATGTTTATATTTTATTTTCCATTTTTTTTCTACCATATCAATAACTTAAACTATTATCATCACGGTAAAAAGCAATGAAATGCTTAAAATTAAGAAACAGAAATATGTACATATCTTTTAATTCTTCATTTAAACATCTTAAAGAATCTTCTTTGGGTCATATGCATAATTTCATATTCTTACCTTTTCTGTTATAGTTTATTTTCAATATTTTCCTTTCCTATTCTTCACCACTGAATTTTTTATATTGACACATATCAACAGGTTGCACTAAGTGATAAAACAGTATGAACAACATAGATATTTTAGCTTCCAGTACAATTGTTTTATACATGCTTGGTAGGGTAAGCCATGCAGAGCAAGGGGAAGCTTTGGCTATGTTATAAAAAATTATTAAACCTTTCAAATGTGAATTTTAAAACACAAATAATGCATTATTAAATAAAATATAAAAGTAAAACTTAAATATAATTTAACTGTTTCTCTAACTATAATATAGTTAGGTAAGAAACAAATGAAGTACTATTGTGAACAAATGAGCAAACAATAGCATAAGCAGTTATACGTCTACCTAAGGATGACAATTTAGCACTACTTTCAAAATAACTTTTGTTGAAATGCAGTATAAAATTAGCTCTTTATAATGACTATAAACATATACATGTTGAATATACATGTAACTTCTAGTATTCAACATACACAACAGAAGGTAGGAATGGCACATGTTGAAAACTGACAAAATTTCTTTCTTTTTCCAACCACATTCAGTGAAAGAACTTTGAAATATACATGTTGATAGGTCAAGTAAACTATATTTTCATCTAGACCTACTTATACATGCTTCAAGCTATACTTCACAAAATATTAGCATTGTACATAGTTCATGCATCACAACATAAAACTGATAGGTTTCGTTATAACTTTTGATGTTTCTTTTAAAATAAATTGTTCATTTGTTTTTTTAATGTTACGCAAAGCTACATAGTGCTATCTGCACTAGTTGTCCCTAGTTTAGCTGTGTAAGACTAGAAGGAAGACAACTAGTCATTACCACCCACTGCCAACTCTTGTACTACTCTTTTACCAATGAATAATGGGAGTGACTGTACATTATAATGCTCCCATGGCTGAAAGAGTAAGCATGTTTAGTGTGACAGGGTCTTTTGAAATAAACAAATAAAAACTAACATAATATAAAATATTGAACTACAACATACTTGATGATAATTTCATGAAAATACGTTGATAATAAAGGGGATTAATTGAATTCTGAATGTAACTCAGTGATATGTCCAGAAAGGAACTTAAGAAAGCATGTTGTTATTAGTTACAGTCATATGTCTTTTACATAACTAATAACACGAAAAAATATTTTTTGCAACAATAACACTTATCATGTACTGATAAGAAAAAACATTCATCTACAAGATTATAATATTGTTAACATCTAGTCTAAAACAATTTCTCTTCAAGAAAATAACCTTCTCTTTTACACAGTGAAAATCTACATTTTTGAAATTAATTTAGATTTGACTATTTCAAACTAACCAAAACAGAATATATATGTAAACATCGATACACAGGGGAAAAATCCACTAAATCCTGAGCACTTAATTCCTCACTGCCTTCATATGGGGAGCTGTCAGCTTCAGGTTCTAGTTCCACTTCTCCAGTAAAAGGATTAGGTGGAGGAGGTGCTTTTCTCTTTTTTCTTCTCCTGATCAAACCAGCTTCAATATTTTGTTGTTCTTCTGCCTAATAAACAAAGTTTTTTTCTTTATACTGTCAAAAGTAGTGAAGTTTTAAAAAAAATATTATAGATTGCTTACTTTGATTCCACTTTAGAAAGTAGATTAACAAGGTCAATTTATATCCAAACAATGCATCTCATGCTAATTGGCTGCTTCAAATGATAGGGGTGATCTTGAGACTTTATTTTCATGTGACATCCAGTTTCACAAAGTGGCAAAAAAAAGTGCATGTTACTAAGGTTGCATAATTCCATTTTGTGTCACTAGAGAGCAAATCACTAGAGGGAAAAGATGGGGAACAGACAGTTGCAAAGTCTACAATAATGAAGTCATCTACAATGCATGGGCAGATGGTTTGCAACCAAACCACCAGAAGGTGTTGTAGGTATCTCAACATGTGATTTTTTATTATTTGCATTTCATGCTTCATGAATCCCTAAACGTCAGTTTTTACATATAACAAACTCTAGGTATGGAAACTAAAAATGTATGTAATTCTCAAAATGACTGTTTCATATCGTTTGAGAAGTAAAACATTCAAACTCTAGATACACATATATATTGTATGTATCACATTATAAAAACAAAAACTACTATTTCTATCCCTTGAGTTTTTAGCATTAGTTTTATTGTTATGGTTAACTTTATAGTATTACTTTTGTAAGTAAATCATTTCATTACTTAATACAAATATCTTATTGAATAAAGAATAACTATTTGTATGGTATACTTCAAGAATATTCATATTTTGGTTTATAATCTACATAGATGCCTCGTTTTCATATTAACACTCCTACGAAAAGTGGGGCCTGATAGGCCCCAGAGCAACTTTAAAGGTTATTAATATTAGGCTAATAATTTTGTATTTAAATGAAATTGCCATTTAAATCCATTAATGAATGGATTAACGAGATTCCCACTGTCCCTATCTACTATCTAGCAAAACCACAGCCAGGGGAACGGGCTTGGAGAAATCAGGACTAGAAACGTCTTTCGTAGGAGTGTCAATACATAACATTCAAACAACAGATATTTATCATATGACTATGCTACTCTAACAGAGTTATTAAAAACTCTACATAAAATCATTTGGATACAACTACACATAGTAACATTTTCATTTTGGTAAATGTTTTTATAGAAATCAATCAAGCATCTTCTACTGTGGCCCAACACATAGGTCAGTCTCTATCATATTTCAGAAACACTAGACAAGTTGCTTCACATTTGTCATCATTATAGCCTACTTCAAGATTTACACATATCTATATTTTAGTTTAATTTATAATTTAGGTATAAAACAAAATTCCATATTAACATAAAATAATCAAACCTTAGTCATGCATCATACACTGTATTATTTAAGTTACTCATGTAGGTCAGTATCATGTTGTATAAAATGTTCAATGTTTACATAACTTTCACATCATTATTAACTATAATTAAGCATAGTTTGACTTCATGCTTTACATGCATACTCGTACATACTAGATGGTCTTACAAATACTTAGAGAACTATTTTAACCTAAAGCACTTAAAATCTAGATATTTATGTCTGAACATGTAAACTAAGGAAATGACTTACTGTGGAACAAAATTAATCTTATGAGTAAACTTCATAATTATAGAAACTAAGTGAAGTAGCAACAATTACAATTTTAGCCACTATGATTTTCTGTAAAGAATTCATTTTGAAATATAAAACAACAGACTACTACTACAAAAAAAAGTATTTATAATTACTTTTTTGTAATATACAAGTCTCAAAACACACATTTAAAATGAATAAAACTTTATATTACACTGGAATCTATTTATTATAAAACTATAGCCAAACATATAACACACATAAAAGACAAACTTTAAGAACATAGAAAACATTTGCAACAAATACTGTAGCTCATACAAAGCATTCATTTTTGAACTTAGCTCCATACTACATTAACCAACAACAGACTTTCTTGAAATGACATTATGGGCCTGTTACCAGAATCCAAGACAAATTTTTGTGTACTTGTTAGAAGAATAGTCTGTATGCAATTTTTACAATGACTAAAGTTCCAGACTCTGATACTTGAAAGAGACAAAAAATTAAAATTCAAGGAAACTTAAGTCACATTTGTTATATAAATATGTAGTTACACATAAGGAAAAGCTTTATTTTAAGCATTTTAAAAATTCAGTTATTTAATATATGCTAGTCATGGATGCAAAACAATAAATACATGACTAAAATAACAAATACTAATTAATCTCATTTATATCATAATACAAAACTCAGCTTGGTAATGTGTTCAAGACCTTCACTCTATTCACTATTTTGTATGATGAGCAGTTATTGCTAATGACTGAATACATGTGGTGTTATAATAACAGATGTAGGATCCTTGCACTGACTCAAAAACTTTAAAATTTCCAGAAGAACAAATACTAACACACTCATTGTATCCTATGGCATGTATACACTGAGGCCAAACTCAGCCTTCTATGTTAAACTTTATATCGACAGGGAAATAAAGTATCATCATTAACAAAGTTGTCAAAACTAAAAGAAACAGTTTATAATTAACTATATATACAGTTTAAAACTTTGTGTGGTACATAAATCAATTATGATGCTACTTATAAATATTCAATCAGCCATATTCTGTAACCCAGAGCTAAAATACACCAACTGTACTAGACAACCCACTTGTAATTATACCAGTTTATAAGACAATAATTTCATCTTATGCTGCAATTAAATATGAGTAGAACTTAAGTGTGTTTTGTAAGTTAAATACTGATTTAAATACACCAGCACGAGTCATAAGAAAACAAACTCAAGACACAGAGTGACAACTTGAAACTCTTGGATACTATATTGTTGTTAAATGGGAACACAACTTCTAATATGATTAATAAATACTGATTTAGTGTAATTCCTCTCATGTATTTCATCATGTTGATGTAAATGATGATTTCTATGGAAGCAGATTCAATGCCATCAGACTCTTGTACAAGGTAAAGGACATACTGCAATGTTACATCACTCTATCATTGGACTAATAGGCATTTTGAATATCATATTGGAGAATCACATGTAAAACTTATTTCACACTTAAATTTGTATTTTGAATTTGTAAAATGCAAGGCATTACCCCAAGGAAACTATAATCCAGTTCTTCTTTTAAATTAACTTTTCCACAATATAAACTAATGTAAATAAAAGACCACCAACACCATGTCAGTACAAAAGTGAAGAATGAGCTTTTATTGGAAACTGGGTGACAAAAGAAGTTTAAAAAAGTTCTTGGAATGTGAATACCATACAGATAATCAAAGATGAAGTGTATCATTATCTTACTAGTTTCTTCACAGGTTATATAGATACCTTTTTAAAATATATATGAAAAATTTCAAAATGACATGTAGGATATAATGCTAAAGAGTCACACAAAACCTGCAATCACTTGTATGCTGAAAGAAAAGGTGTTCACTTAAGTCACAGTTAAATCTGTATCAGCATTAGAAAAAATGTTTCTAAACTAAAGCCTGCTGGACTGTTGGGATACATCTGAACATAAAAGCATGTTAGACAATAATAACTGATTCTTCTAAGATTATTACAGATGTTGTTCTTGTCAACACAGAAATCATTTTGCTCTACTGAAAGTATACATATATATCTTACACAACTAAATAACAGGAACATTTTTTTTTGGTTCACCACAAGTTATTTACTTTTATTCCATTATTTTAAGAGTTTTACACAAAATACAATTCAATTTAAAAAAAAATACTTTGAGGACATAAAAACGACAAATTACTTGTAAAGCTATTTCAAAAGTTTGTTACTAGCTGCTCACATAAACAAATACAGAAGATACAACATTATTCCAGTTGTTATATCAAATTATGTAAATGTGTAAGCATTGCTCTTCTTGTTTTTTTTCATTGAACAACACAATATCAAATCATTTTTTCATCTTCAAAAAGTTTATATAATAACTTAGGCAAAAACTGAAATACACTTAATGTACTTCTCAAAAACAATCATTCATTGTAGTGCTTAAAATATGTTACCTATTTTGATGTACTCTTGTATGCAAAGGCTTTTCTTGTTTGTTTGTTTTTTGAATTTCATGCAAAGTTACTCAAGGGCTATCTGCACTAGCCATACCTAATTTAACAGCATAAGACTAGAGAGAAGGCAGCTAGTCATCACCACCAATGCCAACTCTCGGGCTTCTCCTTTACCAATGAATAGTGGGATTGACCATCACATTATAATGCCCTCATGGCTGAAAGGGCGAGCATGTTTGGTGCAACAGGGATTCAAACCCGCAACCCTCAGATTACAAGTCAAACACCTTAACCCACCTGGCCATGCAGAACATAAGGCTTTTCTTTTGCTGTACAAATGCCAAATGCATCCTTTTTATAAGCAAATATTTAAACATACTTTCAATCTCTCCTAGTGTGAGAATTGAGACACTTATTCTTTAGACCTTCCTTCTTCAACTTATCACTACTGCTCTGAGAAGTAAGGAACTTAATATAAATTACTTATTATAATATAGTATTACTCAGACAAAGAATAACTTTCAGTCTTCAATTTTATTTCTTTACAAAGTCATACACTAGAAAGTAAGACCCCTTTGCCACACCTTCTCTTACACAAATTGCGAATAGTTTACTCTGATGATTAACACTATACTAGTGTGCAACCTGTCAAATACAATGGAGCAAGTATTCCATCCTAATCTCAGATTCTGTAGCTAACTGAAATAAATAAATTTTGCAAAATCAAGCTTGACAGAGCAAAAAGGTAGAAAAGTGCAGTCAGGCAGTCAAATGTTATTCAGTTCCTTTGCGAGTCAATCAAAATTAAAATCATTCATGAAATGAATTTGTGGTGTATTCATAAATAATTAATGGTAAAAATGAAATTAAATATCTATACATGTATAGAAAAGCAAGTGCATTTTGGTGAGACTACATTCCAACAACAGGTTCTTATGTCATGTTGCTTAGCAACAAAATTATACACTAATATTCTTGTCAGTCTATGTACTGAAAGTATAAAATGAAATGTACAGACAACAAAACTGAAAAAATATTTGTTGATTTTTAGAGTCTTTGTTGATTAAAGAGGTTTGTTTTTATTTAAAATATTGGTGATATAACAGAAAAAGGCTTAACTCAGAAATGATTCTGGTTCAAAATTGAATCATTACTTTTATTTTCATGATACATTTTATGCACTTCACTCTAGGCTAAGTGATCCTACACAATGTATTTACTTTACATTTATTATAACAATACTCACTACACTTACAAGGTTTCATGGCCTCCTTGCACCCATGCCCCTAAAAACCACAAATTGAGTTATCCCATTTTGACATAAGGTAGAGAAAATAAAAGATAAAATATAATGTTTTACTGAAAAAAAATGTTTGAAATGTAATAAGATTTTAAGATTCAAACAAAACAAATATGAGATGAGGAAAAGTATTTTTAATCTTATATTGAAAATTACTTTGCACAAGGAATACTCAAAACAAACACTCAATATATTTGTTGACAAACAGTTATTTTACTTCTCTAAAAAATATGATTTTGTGTAAGAAAAACTTTTATAATATTAACTGAAACGTAGACAAATTTGGTGAAAATGTACACACTATACTGAAAGTTAGAAATATTAATGCATAACTTATGTACAAGCTTTGGATTTACCTTTATTAGTTGTAGAAGTCTTATTAACATGGATTTTGTGATCCAATAGCAGTTGCATGTTTAACATGCAGTGGTGATATGAGTGGTAATGTGAAAACACTGGTTTCTCACAGTCTCATGATACAGTTTTGCAACAGATTGACCATATTTTGAGATAATCTGAGCATCAAACAATGATAATATGTTTGACTTTTTGAAGTGCCTAATAGCAAATCTCATACAAGGGTGGAACTGTTGAGAAAAGCATAGAAAAGAAGTAAATACTTAGTCTTTCTAAATGTGCCATTAATATGTTTCATCCACACATCAAGCTTCTTATGAGGTTTCTTATGCCAGTGTTTCAAAGCTTGCCTTTTTAATACTTACAAGTCAGTACCTGAAAATGCTACAGCTAAAGGATTACTAAGAGCAACACCTGATAACTACTGATAATAGTTTTCATTAAACAAAAAAAAAAAGTTTCTTAGCACCAAATTTATCATGTTTTGAATCATGTATCATGTTAAATCTATACTGTTTTTATGATTCTCTCCAAATTCCATGACAAAATCAACCCCTTTTTCAATAGGGATAGAGGAATACAATGACTCAACATCTAAACTGAATGATATACAATCTATGTTGATAACATTAATATGAGAATGGAAGATTTTAAGAAAATACTGAGTGCTTTTTAAGTACGTAGGAATAAAATTCAAGCAGTTGTGAAGTAGTTCCATGAGCCACAAGAGTTCTTCTGTTGGTAAGTTGTAAGCTGACACAATGGCTCTCAAAGGGATATTTTCTTTGTTCTTGGGAAAAACCACAGAGCTCCAGTGGTCTGTTGTTGTTTGAAATAAGGTTAACCATTATACATTTATGAAAGATTGAGTTTTTCATGCTCTATTTAATTAAATCTTTACATTTTTTCTCAGTGTTATGAGTAGGATCTTACTGTAGTGTTTTGTAGTTGTTTCCAATTTGATTGAGTGTTTACTGGTCCTTTAAACTGAATCTTTACATGTTTTCTCAGTGTTATTAGTAGGGTCTCACTGTAATGTTTTGTGGTTGTTTCCACTGCTGAGATGGTCATCTACCTTATTTACATACATGTTTTTATCCACAACTACAAAATTCTTACCTTTATCAGAGATCCTTATAATTAGATTATTATTTACACTACTAAAAGCTGACTCTTTCTAAACATTTAAATCACCTCTTGGTCTGTATCCCACAATACTTTTTAGTAAGGAGTCTATTTTACATCTAAGGTTATTACATCTATGTTTTAATGTCCTCATATACTCTTAGTAGAAACAAACATGGTTGATGATATTAAACTGTTTTAAAATGTTGGGATTGTGCAAAACATGGATCTCTTCTTTTTATGTAGTTTGGATGTCATTGGAACCTTTACGATCTTCATATATCAATTCAGTAGATCTTGTAGACTTGTTTTTGGATGACTGATATTTCAAGATAATCTCTGCATTATTTGCTATAGCACCAGATGTATTATCACATTCAACTTCACAATAATGTTTCTTTTTAAATTGGATTCAATAAATTGTCCATTGTAATGATAACATGATATCTAGGTGTATTTTGTCATTAAGTACAAGAGCAATAGCAATGAACTGCAAAACTGCGCCTCTTCCTAAGAGTCTCAGTACCTTTAGGAAGCTGCTGTTTTGTTTGAACTGTTAACATGTCATTCTTAATATCACAATCATCATTGGGGATTGCATATAATTTCATGATAATGAAATTTTTAAATTTCTTGTCCAATTTATAAGTGCTTAATGCATGTTCTAACCTGGAAATGGCATGCTTAGTCTCATCAACACACTAAAATTTGTTCTGATCATGCTAAGTTGTTATCAATTAATTGCTGTTGATTACATGTTGATGATAGTTTATTCTATAAAAGCATTACTGATAAAATCTGATAAAAGTTCTTGCATATATTTCTCATGTTTAGAAAAAGATATATTTAGATAAGTAAAAAGAACTAGTGAGCTCACAACAGGAATTACACCTTGTTATTTGCAGCATCAAAGAAAACCTTTTTGTGTTGTCATCAGAATCAGTTTGGTACTATGCATAAGTTGCTAAGCGATTTACAACTTGTGTGGCAGGATTATTAGTTATAATTCAAAGGGCAATTAAAAACAATTTAAGTAGAACCATATTTATAGTGATAAGAGCTTTAAGCTATTTAGGATAAACAACTGTACTTTCCTGTTACAATTTGAATTAATTATAGAAAAAAAAAAAAAAGATTAATTCAAATTTGTTTTATTTTATATGTGTGGTGATTATGAAGTTGGTTTAAGTAACTGACCCTGTATAGGGTTAGTGAAGAGAAAATAACATGAAATATATATAAAGTTTTACAGAAAAAAAAGAGTCTGAAACTTATTTAGCAGGTTTTACAGATTATACAAATGAAAATTAACAATTTTCAATGAAGAAAATTTGTTTTCAATCTTTTCATGAATGTCACTTTGCACTCAAAGCAGTCAACTACATATATAGATGTTTAGTAAACATACTTTATTACGAGTTCTGATTTTTTGTCCACAAAAGACATTATTTACTTAAAGCTTCTGAACTTTCATAGAGATACACAAGACATTTTAGATCTTATAATATAGAAACTCTAGAGGCCAATTTTGGTTCACAAGCTCAGCAAAATTCATTGAACCTGCTGTGAGTTAATGTTATATAGACTTTACATAGTGTTGAAACACTTTATGTGAAAGTATCATTACTTACAAATGATGAAATTCTACTTACATATCGCACTGAAAAAATATCTTATGTACAAATTAGTAACAAATTACTTATATTAGGCTCTCAGTTTTCCCTGACAATGATAACATGTGAATCAAGTGCACTGTCAATTAAAAATACCTACCATATTTAATGCTGTAAATTACTAGGTATTAAGCTCTCAGATTTACTCTGATGGTAAACACATATCTAACATACAAGTTTGTACTGTATATTAATCATATTAAACCATTAGAGTTTTGTTCAGGTTAATATCACTTAACTAATGTACAGTGCTCAGAAAATACACCTTATACATAAAATGTAGAACTGTAGATTACTTGTGTTGGGCCAACAGATTTTTCATGGGGGTGATAATATCTGAAGTATGTACATTGCTTATTACAAATACAAGTTAACCCTTTCACGATGACTTTGGTATAATAAACAAGTTTGTTTTCACATCTGCAAACATTAATTATTTATACTATAAGTATTGATTCAATAAGTGTATCTTCACAAAATTTGGTGGACTTTGAGTACAGACTGCAAGTATTTTTGTACACAAGAAATCAGATTATTTAATGAAGCATTTTCACTAAAGATTTGTTTGTGAAAATATCAAGTCTGTTTCATTACTAGTTTGAGTATGGAGAGATTTTCATGTTATGATTAAAAACTATTCTTCATCCCAAAAATCTAAAATATAATTTTTGTAATCTCTTAAACTTCCTAATACATTTCAAACATTTGTTTTCAGTAAGACTTTATATTTTACCTGTTATTTTTCTCTACCTATGTGGGGTTTGTAAATTTGACTGATCTCATAACCACAACAACAAAAAAAAAAAAAAGGAAATAAATATAAATTATGCTTTTTCATTCTAGAATTACTACAAATTATAGCACAAAAATTAAAATGTTTAGTCTATATAGCTTAAGTCTCATAATGTTATATATTTATTATTTTTATTATATTGACCTTCTAGGTGTATCTGGCTAACACTACAGAACTTGCACTGATGTGGTGCAAGTACACTCATGTTACAGTATCCAAAAATATAAAGCTGGCATTTAGTTTTTACATTGACCTTGTCTAAGCTGTATTTTAATAGACTAGTATTTCTTAATATACAGTCACATTTCAATTATTATAGATTATATATTTATATAAATTATTACTGTTTAGAAATAAGTTATTAAATTTATTTTTCCTAAGTTATAGAAGTAAACAATTATCTCTTCTAGTTACATCCTTTAAACTCTGTTGCTGTTTGATGTAGTTGCTAAGCCTTTTTAAATTTTTGCATGTGGAGGATATGCAAATTTTTCTTGGTTTTATATGTATATAGTTGAATAATGAAAAAGTCATAAATTACTACATTGATAACACAAAATTCTACTAAAAATTTTAAGCGTAGTAACTAAGCTATATTTAGGCCTTAAAGAAAAATGAAATTTTGAGCAAACTCAAGACACAACCTACCTCCTTTAAATCTTGATTTGAAAGAATGTGGTAGCCTTTTCACATATCAAATCAGCTAAGAAAACCACTAGAGGGATATCTGTTGATTAGTTATTTACATGTTATATAATGAAGTAAGTTTTTATAAGAGACAATATCCAAAAATGGAAAGAAGTGAATGGTGCCACTGTGTTTGATTCAGTACATAAGCCATATCTTAGTAAAATTAAAAGATATGAGGTTTTTATTTTATATTCTAGCTTGTCCATATTGGCAATTTGAATTCCTAATTGTATGAAACTACAGACTTAGTATTTGACATCACAAACATCTAATTTTATACAGTACTGCATTCAACATACCATGTGACCAACAAAAATTGGTATTTAGGTGTGTTCTTTTAAGACTGACTTTTAAATTAAGAAATTAACAAATGCATAATACTAAAATTTGAATTATAATATACAACTTGATACCAAATTTATTGACATAAATTCATAAAATAGTACTTGAATAAAATTTTGAATGCAAATCAAAAATACAATAACATGGCCTTTGATCTGCAACTCATCAAGACAGGGCTAAAACCATATTACTCTTGTAATACCACCTGAATCATATACAGTGCTTGGAGAATACACCTATATACATGTTAGTAATGTAGATTATTCATGTAAAGGCACCATTATGCGAGTTGAACTTACATACACTAAATAAATAACTCCAATGAACAGCAATATCCTTTGATACATGTATATTAATTCTGTTTCATAAATTGTTTTCCTCATGCAAAGAAATCATCATAAAAGTGGACCACTGTATTTTTCATGTCTCCATAGAATTTCTCTAGAGATTCACCCAAGTTAAATGTCAAAACATTGAATTTTGCAAAATAAAGTAAAATCACTCAAATAAACATGAGCACCAAAGAATATTCACTCTCAAATGATGTATACTGGAAGTACGTGAAAGGTATTTGTCTGCAAGTAGTTATATTCCTTAAAACTTAACAGAAGTTCCTTTAAGCAGCTAAATATAACTTTAAGAATAGAAGTTTCTTTATGAAGCTACATGCACTGCAATGGAACAGCAGAAAATTAAGGAATTTTGAATTCTAGTACTTGTGAAGAGAATTTATGCTACTGATCAAAATTTACATGTCTTATGACATAAACTTACATGTCTCATTGCAACTTCACCAAGTTTGGAAGAAACTTTACGAATATTTTCTAAGAAATCCTTTAGTTCTGACATAGATGCCTCCTTAATCTGTTCCCTTAGCCTTGGAATGCTTGACTGCATTGTCTGAGAAAATCTATAGCGAGACACCCTTGGTAGATAAGTGTGTTCTAGCTGTTCTAGAGTTTTCAGTGCAGGATAGTACCTTATGATGAATGAATACAAAATACAAGAATTAAGCCTTAAAAAATTTAAATGATTCTAGTGTTCTATATTTTTATTGATAAAAAAATGTCAAAAATATGAATTTCATATTTAAAAAATAGTCTGTCTACCCTTCTAGGTACATCTACTGTAACATTTTTTAAAAAATAAATAGTCTACTTCAAAATTATATGATAATGTAGAAGCTTTTTAGTTCTTTCTTGGATTTTTTACAATTTATGGCAACTTTCATGTCAATTTTGTTTAGAAACATCTAATCTAAGCACTTAATGTTGATTCTAATTTTGTATTAACATTATTATTTGTATTTTAATATTAAAATAAAAGGACAGCTAATGGTTGATCCTATATGGGAAGAGTTTAAGAACATTTGTATTTTGCTCAAAAGATTTTTATGGTTTGACTGACATTTTCAATCCTTCAGCAGTGTTGCAATTTAACTGTTTTTAAAAGATATTTAATCAGCTGCTTCATATAATTTTACCACCCAATTTATAAAAAAAATGTATGTAATGTTTGTTATAAGTTACCCATAATAAATGTATATTAATTACTTCCTTGTATATGTGTACAATAAACTAATCAGTTTTAAAAACTTTCCTCAAGTTAAATGTTAAGCCATTCTTAGGAAAAAAGCATAAAAATTGGACTCATTGTCAAATTTAATAGGTTTCTACTATAATGAACATTTCTTTTACAAGTTCCAAAAATAAATTAGATGTAACTCAACATTCAAAAGATAACATAATGTGTGTAACTATTTTATTAAAACATATTCAGATGATTTAACAATAATAAAAGACTCACAAATACAACTACATTAATATGAAAGCTTAAATTTCTCAGGATAATTGTTAAAACAATTTTGTTAATGATGAGACAAAACACCATTACTTTAATCCAAAATAAATCCATTAAATAAAAAGGGAGTACTGTTCATTCAAAATTCCATCATTTTTATAGACATATATATAAGAATCTATCCCATGATTTCAGTTTATAAATTAATTCTAAACTTAACAGTGTTGTTATATAATGTACAAGTATATATAGGTTAAGTATCTTTCCGAAATTCACAAGTTTATTTATACAGAAAAGTTGTACAGGAAAATAAGAAACTTTAATTTTTCTATTGTTTTAATCAAAAATGATGTTTTGAAAACATAATTCTTTATATCTTTAATTGGTATCTAGAATTTTCTGTAATTGTTTTGCATCCCTAATTGTTTGATTAGTTTCAGTAGCTCAAATAATTTTTGATTTTGTAATGTTGTGTTTGTTTTGAGCCAATTTCTGTATAGCTTTTTCTTGTCAGAAATACATTCAGACCCAGTATTATTTTCAGAGTAACAGATAATGAGAATAAAATTTTGCTAATTTATTATAAGTATATAATTAATCATTATGGTCCTCTTTAACTGCCAAATGCAAAAAGCAAGTAAGAAATTTTATTAAGCAAATGAAATGTTCTGTGAAAGATTAAAAATTTTATACTGAAAAAAAACAACAAAAACCAACAGCCTTTTTAAGGGCATATTGGTTTATGTACCATAATTTTTTGCTGCATGGATTAGAGAACTAAATGCTTAACATACAAATGCATAAATTTTTAGTTTTTGAAAAATCAGTTAAGCTACGAGTAAATCTGCAACATTCTCACTGAAAAATCTACATATATAGACTACAAAAACTATGGGCTAGACTTACATGTACTGTTACTATTCTCTAGTGAAATGTCTTGCTTTCATATTCTAGCTTAACTTTGCTCAGATATCAATATTAATAGCAAATTTTACTACCTTAAAATAAAATAAAAAAGCCATGTAACAGAAAAAATATATATATTTGCAAGAAGATCAAATCTATTATCCCACAAATAGCAATTTCTAAACAAGTCTCATTTGTGTGATATAAGAATATTTCCTATCTACTTTTAGTTTTACAAATTACTTAACCTCTCTGTGAAATAAAATATTTTCCTTATCTCAAAATGGTTTTCTAACTCATTATCATCTCTCTCACAAACATACAGTTTGCTGGTTCTACTAAAGAAGTTTACATGCTAATAGCCTTGTGAAAACTCCCATGTAATTTTATGTGAATTTCTGCCACTGTATGATGATTCTATTGTGCAGTAAAAGCTCTCCAGCAACAGGAATGTAACACACTTCCAACTATAATAACTCCCCTTATGCTTGCACTCTTGTGAATCCTCAAGTAAGAAACATGCATTGAAAGTGAGAAGTATGAGTAGGAAGTGCAAATAGGTATGTATCAAAAATACATTTAAGTGAAAAAAATGTTAATTCTCAGATAACTCACCACATCATACCGTTTAGCTAAAATCTCACATTGAAATGGTAGAATTATCTAGATGAGCTTTCTTCAGAAAGTGCTTGAAGGAAGCCCATGGTGTGTGACAACCAATATCAGTGGCTTGATATGGACATGTCTGTGGAAGACTACATCTCTTCTCATTCAGGGTATATTCTTCACCCACACAGGAAAGGGAAGAGACAAAGAAGTAAGAGTTCTCTCGTATGGACAGGTGGAGGAATTGATACATTACTGTCCAAATAGTTGCACACAAATCACCAGACAACCAAAATGTGTATTGCAGTTGGAACTAGTTCAAACTGTACCTTCTGTGCTAACCTCAAATCTATCATAAGACTTGATGTGTCAAAATCAGCTATGGGAAGAGAGAACTTGCAATAAATATCCCTGCTCATCTAAATTCTACTGTCAGATTCCAGACCAACTCCAGCTGCAGAAGGAGAGTACTTTATTATTATATATAGTATCGAGTGTCAGTCTGTATACGTTCAACACCAGCTGTTTGAGATCAGATCATGAGAGATATATTACAGATGCATATGGAGTTCTCATATTAACTCTACTGTCAGACTCTATGGCACATCCACCAGCTGTTAGATATGTAGTAAGGACCAGCACCAAGTGTGGTAATAGTGGCTCTACTGAACAAACTGGAGGAAAAGAAGATGCAAGATGTATACATTTATTGATTTGTATAGTGAGTCATCACCTCTACTCAAATTAAAAGATTTTTATGGAGTAGACTGCCTGAAAGAGGAGAAAACTGTATTATACAACAATAGTCCATATGTACTAACTGTAAAACTCAACTCTACTGAACAAGATCTGACTGCAGGAGGAGGGCACACCTAGGATGAGTGATGCATTCAAGCTATATATGAGATAAGCTGCATTTCCCAAATTTTGTCACTACTTACACACCTTCTCATTGCATTAGCAATGGTTGTTCTAGCTCCAATGGTAATGCTCCAATAAGTGAGGGTTCTTCATGATCCAGCAATTAGAAGTTAGTAAGTGGAAAGGCTCTCCTCTCCTGTACTCCATTTCTTCATTTTCCACATTAACAGTAAACAGGTCCCTAATTGACATTTTACTGGTGTCAACTGGAGGAAAGTATTCATTTGACTTTGATAACAGTCCCAATAGATGTTTTTCAATTGCTACAGAAGTTGCATATGAGATGTCAATTTCAGAATATTCATCTTGGAATTCAATTAAAAGTACAAAAAAGAAAGACCTAAAATTCCCCTTTATAACTCATTGTGCCCACAAACAAAGTTTTTTAATTGTTTCTTTTAACCTTTTCTTGAACTTTAAGAATATTTATATTGGTGCATTGTAAATTTAAATTGAACTCATTTAAGACACAAAATATGTGACATAAGTAAGTCACCTTTGTTAACCAATCAAATTCATGAAACCTACCCTAAATTCAAATATAACATTTCTTGCCAATGGTAAATGTTGTTACAAAAACAATAACACCTCATCTTTCATTTCAGCAAGTTCTTTCAAACCATTCCTCTTTGATAACCATTGAGTTTCACAGTGCATTAAAAGTTGCTAATACTTATTTCTTAATTCTTTGCATAAAGCAGCAAAATCCTGGAAATCAATAGATGAGATTTTATATAATTTATAAACTTAACACATTTGAAAAGAGCTGAACTCAAAAGTGAGGGCATATGTTTCGTGGTTACAGCCTCTCTAATGAATACTATAATGCACCCATACACAGTCTGGCACTATTGCTTGGACCTTCTTGAAAATCCTGGTGTGGTGACCTTCCATTACCAGAGCTCCTTCACTACTCAGTCCAGCACAATTTCTTAAGAGAATGACATTTTGAATGGTAAAATCACTGATAAGCTTAAAGATTTCATTAGCTGTTGTTCTTATTGAAAGTAGTTTACAAAACAAAATCTTCTTGAATAAAGCCTTTGAACTTGTATCTTACAAAGCACATCAAACTGAATTGTCTTGTATGTCTACGTTTTCATCCACTTGTAATGAAAAAAACAATGACAAAAAGCATGACAGTCTTCTCACCATTTTGCACTATATCCTAAATTCTGTGTTTCACTGTATTCTTGGATGTAAACAGCAAATTCAACAGATTTTGTTGCTTTGTTCCATAAACATGGAGTGTAATAACTGTTAGTTTTTGATATTTGTGAGTTTGCTATTTTAGTTTTAAAGGTAATTAGATTTTTTCCACGTGCATCAGTTTAGATATTTCTTTTTTATGCATTTCTGAAATATTTAATGTCTAAAGTATTGTAGATGATTATGTGCCTTTAAAATATGACTGATAAATTTATTTTTATTGAAAAATCATTCATCAAAGGTTCCAGAGTAAAATAAAACAACAACATACCTTTTCTCTTTCATATGCTGACTAAGTTTTCCATACATTTCTAAGACAGGAAGACACAAACTGAGGCTTTCAACAGCTGAAGCAATATGTGTCTGCACTTTTCTGTATTTAATAAGTTCTTCTCCTTTTTGTATTACTCTTCGAACAGTAAACTGAAGTTCTTGATCAATTACATTCACTTCATTCTACCAAGACAATAAACCAAATGGACATTTCAGCCTTTCATTAACAAAATGCCATGAATCATATTGGTTCACTAAATTTCAATGAGTGAAAAGTTTGAATTGACTATAGTTAGTTTGATGGAGCAGTTTTTACTCTAGAAGATAAATGACTTTACCATTCACAATATTTTGTGATTAAAAGCCTTAATGACTATATAATCTTTTTAAAGAATATGACGTATCCTATTTTGTGTAATTCAGTATACAATACCATAAAATGAAGGAAAAAAAATCATTGAAAAGTTATGTTTGTAGTTATCCTTACATTTATTCTGCATATCCTTTTGTGATAAAGTTAAAATTCGTACTGAAAATTTCATACTAGATTTTAAAATAACAGCATTATATCTATTCATTTGTAATTAAATCATTGCAATATACCTAGGATTGTTATGTAAGGAGACTTTACTGATAAATGATACCATAGACCAGTGATCCATAGTCGAATTTCAATCGAATAAGAGCACAATATATCTCTAGCATAGAACATCGATCCACTCCCCAAGTGGTGGAAGAGAGAAAACACAGAATGTTCAGTGCTCTTGTATATTCTTCAGATGACTCAAAGAAAGGTCACATTTGGGGATGGTAATAATCCATGGTGGGATAAGATGACTAGTGGACTCAGCAGTTTTATGTAAAGAGACTCAATTCATTCAACTGTGCCTGGATGCAAAGGCCAAAAGGAGCAATGGTAGATCATCTGTTCTGACAAAACATGGCCCACTGAGGAAGGAAAACACAACTCTAGGTGGGATGCTTTGGAAAGGATCAAAGTTTTGAAGCAAACAGTAAAGACAGTTGCAAATTGCAGAGGTGCAAGGAAAGTTCATGAGACTGTGTATAAGCTCTGAACTGGGGAAGTGTAGAAAGATCCAGTGCAGAGCTGAAGTCTTTGATGATGAATAGGGTCCAGCATCTTTAAGGCTAAGGTCATGGCAGAGCCATAGACCAGTGATCCATAGTCGAATTTCAATCGAATAAGAGCACAATATATCTCTAGCATAGAACATCAATCCACTCCCCAAGTGGTGGAAGAGAGAACACAGAGAATGTTCAGTGCTCTTGTATATTTGATGTGTAGTGTAATGGTCAGCTTACAGTTAAAGATTAGCCCCATAGACTTTGTCTCAGGGTGCACAACTTCACTAATATGGAGTTCAGGCAACAAAAGTGCCTACAAACAGTTTTAGAGAGAGAGAGAAGTTAAAACTGGTTGCTGTTGTCCACTTCAATAAACGACTGAGGGCAGTCAATAGCTGCCGCTCAATATACCTCATGTTCAATAATTGACACGAGATGTTAAAGTCATCAACATAGAGCTTGTTTGCAACAGTAAGAGGGAGTTGTTCAGTGATGGCATTAATTTTTATACTGAAAAGTGTAACACTCAAAACACAGCCCTGATGGACTCCAAGTTTCTGCAGAAAAGAATGGAAAAGTGTCGAATTAGTAATGCCTGTCCATTAAAAAATTAATAAAAAGGGGCAAATGGACACTTTTTTTTTTTTTAAAGTACATAACCCAGAGACAACACAAGTACCTCAGCTTACAGATTTATAAATAAGAATATACATTTAATGTGGTATTCAAGAATTCCCTACACACCTGGGAGAAAATGCTGAAATAAGGCTTTAAGAAAAGAACACAAACTTCACTCATTTAAAGATGCAGAAGAAATGAGTGAAACAGGAACAAACTTCAGAACTCACCATAGAAAAAAGAATTCATTATGTGAACAGCACCACTGTCAACAAAGAAATAAATATTATGGTGAAAGGAAGAGTTTATGCTTGTTCAGTAAATCAGGTGGAAGGTAAAAGAATGCACAAGGAAAAGTGATGTATGTTTTACAATGCATAAAGAACATTCAAATTGTTTGAGTCGCATATCAATTGTAGTAACTTATTTTGCTGGAAAGAACTAAAAACATAATAAAAGTAAGTATTTTATTATGATTTCTAAGCATTTTGAAAAATGTTTGTTATGTAAAAATTTCATAAAGTTAAAACCCAAATGAATACATTTATAGCATTATACATTGGAAAAAGAAAAATTGACTTTGTTTACAAAGGCAATAAGAATGTGAAATGAGTATTTTATACAGCTTATGTGAAATGAGCTGTATAAAATACTCAAGTTTAAAATTTATGATTTAATTATCTTTAAACATTTATAAAAACAAATATTAAAAAATAAGTGTTTTTCTGTATTACTTACTATCTGAATCAAAATATAACTGCATGAAAACAAACAGGTGAATGAAGATATAAAAAAGGGTTGTATATTACTTTAATACACTTATCAGATATGTAGATCTGCAAATTACAAAATACAACATTTGGAGAGGGATAAAACAACAAAGGGAACAAATGAAAAGTATTTACTGTAAGACTGAAAAAAATAACAAATCAAAACCAATAAGTTGAAGTTAAGCTCACCTTCAGCTTTTGAGCTTGTGTCCGTACCAAGAGCAACTCTCGAATTGATTCAATAAAACCTTGGTAATGAAAGTTGCACATGCGTTCAATATCACGATCATGGTTTTTAATTCTGGCATCCAATTTTTCCATAAACTTTTGGTGTTCATCTCCATCATAAATAGCTCTGTAATGTTTATACAGAAATAAATGTTTTTAAACTACAAATGGAAATAAAGAGAGTAATTCTAAATGCTATGTTTTTTATAATTATGCACGATTAGCAAACTTTTGCTTGTTAAGTTAAAAAAAAAAAAAAAGAGTCCAGTGATGTAAAATATATGAACTTTTCTAAAATCCAGAATAGTTCTTAAACTTGTTTTAAACTTATATACTTAAACTTGTTTATATACTTATAGGGAGGATGATGTCTTTGTTGTTGTTAAGCACAATCTACCAGGTTTTTAGCACTATAAGCCTTTAGACTTGTTGGTGAATCATGGATAAAGGGAATGAGTATGTGAGTCAACTAAAAAAAATGTGGTTGCACTTAAGGATCAACCCTCACATATCTACAACAACCTCAAGTTCATTTAAATAAAAACAAGCAAGTAACTTATGCACATGTTCAGTTGTAAGTAAACTCAACACTACTGACAACATGAACTTTGTTTGTTTATTCTTTAATGTTGCACAAAGCTACATGAGGGCTATCTGTGCTAGCCATTCCTTAATTTAGCAATGTATGACTAAAGGTAAGGCAGCTAGTCATCATCACCCACTGCCAACTCTTAGGGCTACTCTTTTACCAACAAATAGTGGGATTGACTGTCACATTATTAGACCCTCAAAGCTGAAATGGCAAGCATGTTTGGTGCGGCAGGGATTTGAACCTATGACCCTCAGGTTACAAGTTGAGCACCCCTACATGCCAACATGTAATTAAAGTCTATTAACATTTACATAAAAATGTTTACAGATAATAATCTTACTCCGCATCAAATAAAATGTCAAATACACTTATTTTTACAACAAGCATGTTTTTCATGATAGTTACACATCCATAAAAAGTTAATATTCATAATATTTCACTAAATGGGAAGAAAGCAAATAATTATAGTGTACAATGTTAACCCAAAACTGCAAAATAAAACCTTTCACTTTATAAAAGAATATTAGTGCTATAATGATTTACTTGACTTGCAGATATAATGTGATCTTGTATCAAACTACAAAGTAATCATAAATCACTTTACAAATATAACTTTTTTTCTTGACTGACAAAGTGTAACAAGCAAGTTTCTCAAATGTATTTTACGTACTTTATTAATTACTTATGTTAAAGAATTGAATGACTCTTTGAAACATCAGTACTTTATGTTTACTGATAATATGTAAAATCGTATCAAGGAAGAGAGTAGAAGGGTGAGACTTTTTCTACACAGATAAAGTTGTGTCTAGAGTAAACACTCATGAAAGTAATAGCTAATAATCTTTTTGATCATCCAAATCACACTAAAACTGGAGACGAAAAATCCATAACATGTTAAACAATGGATATCATATTTTACACAGACATTGTGTCCCTAACAGCAACTACAGACAGCTCATACTTGAAGCATTGTCACAATCACAGGATGGAACAGAATCTACTATCACTTGAGAATTCAGAACATTGGAAAACCATTGCTTTTTATGTAATTAAAAGTTAAAAATAAAAGGGCATGTTTGTTATGTGAATTTAAAACACATTAAACCACAAAACCTGAAATGAAATTTAAATCGGCAGGAAATAATTGCATATCTCAAATATTTAATTAACTATTTTTAAAGAATGAAGTTATTTTGAATGCAAGTGCTCAGAGGAAGAAACTGAAAGGATATTGTAAAGCCTTCCTGTAGATGAAGAGCTATTGTTACATAATGTAACGGCTCGTTTCTACATATACATTTTTCCAATGTAAATTGGTTGACCTGAAGAGTTTATGAAAACTTTTAATATGTACTTTTCTTGCTAACACAATTACAGAAAAGAAAAAATTTCAAAATCTTATATCTTTGTTTGAAACCTGCAAAAATTAACTTTGTACTAAATACCAAAAAAACTGGTCAAAATATAGCTAAGCAATTGACCAAAACCTCTAAAATTATGAGTTAATTTAACCTTCTGACCATTACAATAACCAAAAATTGGAAAATCCAAATTTTTGTATCTATATGTATGGGACCTCTAAAAGAGTATCTTTGTGTAATATCCCATGTATATTAAACTGATTCATGACAGAGAAATTGTAAAAAAAACAATAAACTAAAATCACATTTTTATGGTATTGTGACCCCCAATCCCTTAACTTACTAAAAATGTTTTGTTTGTCAATTTGCAGGACCAAAAAAAAAAGTATCTTTGTACTAAAATCCTGTGCATACTGGCCAAATTATGACTGAATAATTGACCAGAAACCTCAAAATTGCTTTTTCTTCAGCTCTGATCTCCCTAAAAGGACCCAACATGGGAAAATCCACCTTTTTTGCATGTCAATGTTGGATGCACGAAAAAAATTACATCTGTGCCAACTTTTTGACTGCTGTAAATAAGACTGCACAGGAGCCCAAAATATACAATTTTGGGTTGTTTTATTTTTGTGTGAATAAAATCTTTAAAAAGATTTGGAAATGCTAGGCTAAGGTATAACCATGTCTAGTTTTAAGTCAGTCTGCTAAGAAATGAAGGAATGGCAGTTAATTAAAAAGTCTTTGGAGAAAGAAAGAAAGAAGCAACAGTACAAAAACTTTCACATCTCTCCAAGGAATCACACATATAACATGTCCGTTTCTATCCCTTAACCTCAGAAAGGGTTCTTTATACTTTGTAAACTTCTTCTAAATTACCTACTACAATCATAATTTATTCTTACATGCAAAATACAAAAACCAGCAACTAAATAGTAAATATGTTCTATAACAGTCTCTATATCATTGACTGGCAAGCAAATTTTATTCTTAGTGTTCCACTGCTCCCTACTACAAACAATTTTATAAATACAGTAAATGAGAGAACCCCTTCCATACCATACCATGTAAACCATTGATCATCTCTTCCTCAATTTCAAGTAGCCAAAGGTTTAAATATAATAGAATGATACCTCAAAGCTAACTGAACCTGTATTTATACATTTAACGCTTTCACTACAATGCATCCTCTCCTAATACAATCACTCTTTTTTCACTTTTGCTTCCTTGAATTATAATGTGCTTTTCTACCCCCTAGTAACAATCCTTCCCAAAGCTCTCTTAGGTTATCTTCTAGCACACAACCACCTCATGCAAATAGTATTGTGTTTTTCTAAATACCATAATCAAGTTTAGTGTCAATTCATTTTTGGTAAAACATAATTGAATTATGAATAATAACACAAAAATAATTATAAAAAGCATTTATCAAACATTTCATTTTCCTTCTTCACTAAAGTAGAGGTATAAAAATATAAAATTTAGTGAATGGTAACACAAACACTGTCATATGAATACAAAAAAGTAAAATAATCTTTATTAAAACATAATAAATGTAATTAAACTGATATTCACGTAAACTTTCAAAGATTTGCTGGTGTTTAAATTCAAAAGTTGTTTAAGAAAAGCAAGATGACAAATGCTAAGTCAGATCTTATAAAACTTGCCAGTTAAAGTATGTAATGGGCAAGAATAATAGGTTTATATTGTAAATCTTTACAAGTACTTTACTAAGATCTTTAGCTTTTTTTGTATGGTGTACTTCACAAGTATTTTCAAGAAGTATCAAGCAAAATATCTACTCAAATCAAGAATGAAAACAGCAAAAACATTTTTTTTGGAAGATCATGGGTCAGCCCATAAAGGTCAGGGGTCTACATTCTCTCTCTGATGCATATCCAGGTTGTCTTGAGGCACTAAATATTCACATATTTATTACTAGTATGATCAGTATCCACTAGCTTTTGCCACTTCAATTCATTTTAAAAATGATCAAAACTGTATTTCAGTTTTTAATCACAATGATGAGACCAATTATGTATAAACTTATCATTAAATATTGAAAAAATACTTGCACAATCAAATTCTACCACAGCTGGATAATCAGTTGAATATATTTTCTAATTGTCTAATCACTTGGCTCAGTAATAAATTATTCTCATTCTATAAGATTTGGATAGTTGAGAAAAATCAAATTCAGTAATAACCTGAAACTAATTTTAAATAATCTCTAACACTGAATTAATCTAAAATAATAATGAAATATTATAATGGAAATATTTTAATTAATATAGTAGTTAGAATAATTGGAAATGCTAACCTTGATTAATTAATTATTTCATGTTACACTATTAAATTGTTGGTTTTTTCAATCCTGATTTCATGTTAAAATTCCACATTTTCATGATTTCATTCACATGTGCTGTGTATAACACAATTTCAGAATCTATCACATGTAATGTTTTCATTTGAAATTAAAAGTTTGCAATTATTCAAAACAATTTTGAGAATTCTGTAACATACTTGCCCCCCAACTTTCACTGAATCTGATTTCACACAAAAATAATGTCTGATGAAGGAAAGATATTTATTCTATACAATTCTAAACAAACAGGCAAAAAAGAGAACACTTTTTGATGGCAAAAAGGTTGATGGCAAAAGATTTAAACAACTACCTCTATCCTGTTCCTTCTTTACTGTCTGACTTTTTATAAAGACTTTGTACAATTTTGAAGTTTTGTTAAAGGGATCCTCAAATATAAATTTTATATTAATGTAAATATCAGGACAAACAAAACAATATTGGATCATATCAAGCCTAGTAGTACTAGAATTCTGTTTCCCTCATTACAACCCCATCCAATCTTTCTCATCCAATAATTTTATCACTGAATTTGAACAAGTTAAGTATGTGGCAAATATGGCAATTGAAATAGTTGAAATCTGCCAAATGGTAACAAATTCTCAACCATGTCAAAAAGAAGTAATTATAATTACATTAGAAACTCTAAAAAGTAGAGCAACATATTCATTTCTATTTTTCACTTTGAAAAAACTTCTTAAATGCTGTTTTAAATGCTACATTTAAGAAACATTGTTATAGAAAAATTACTAAATCAAAAAGCTGCTTTCTTAAAACACAAGGACTGTCCAATACATATCACTGTTTGTTTTTTTGTTTTTTTATTTGTCTTCAATTCTCAAACTCCTTAACTTTAACAAAATTACATTAAACTGAGCTTATAAAAACAGGTACACTCACAAAATTTCTTCACAAACTGGATCAATGTCAGGCATCAAGGGTTCATTAATTTCAGATCTCACCGAATTAAACATAATGCTAACTGATAAAAACAGATGTATATGGATTGGTAGAAGTTACACTCCTTCAAGGCTACAATACTATTTTTGTAATAAACTGAAACTATTAATAATTACACAGCTTAATGCAAAAGCGTGTGCCACCAGTGTATTGTACAAGATATCACTTGGTACAGCTTTGCAGTGGACAACATATGGAACCCAAGATGCTTAATCAACAGGAAACACCTGACCTCTACACCAGGAAATATATATATAACATACATTTTAATGAACGCTGTATATAAGTATCCCATACAGGTCCAGAGTACATTACATTATAATTAAACACTGCTAGTCACTTGCATGTTCCAGCATAAAAAGAAAGCTGTATCATGAAACCATTTTTTCCAATGTTACATTTAAGTACACATAAAATTACTGATGTTTGAGAAGTAAAAAACCTACATAGCATAATTAAAACATGTTTCAGGTTAGTAAAGTCCTGGAAATTATATTTTATTAAAACATGTCTTTTGGTTCCTACAATGAATGTTTACAACCAAACCTATAAAATCTAGTTTTCTAATACTTCCTCCATTTTCCTGAAAAGTATCATTAAACAAACACATGTAAAATAATAATATTTTTTATGAAGTAAAGAAATCTACACAACTTATATTTTGGATAACAGATCATACTAAAAAGATATCCAATTTGTATAATGAATTAAAATATTCTTTATAATGAGTTTACCATACAATTTGATTCTACATAACAAAACAATTTTGAGCAAGTAATTAAACCACAGTTTAACTTGGTATAATGGATTTATTTTGTATTACAATTTAACACAAGGTCAAGTATACATAAGAGGTCAATTCTGTAAACTGAGGTGCAACAATCTAATACTGAATTCATTTTACATAATACATTAAAAGATGTGTGCAAGCAATGAATATATAATACAAAATGACAGTGCACATACATTTCTTCCCATGCATTATGAAGAATATATTGTACCAAAATCAGGTCCTGTTATGTAGCTTCTACCTAATAAACAGATTGGGCTCTATGTTAACTTATTATGCAGAATATGAATCATGCATAATCAGCATTTTAACTCACTGTGCTGAATCAGCCTGTAAAAAATTGGTCTAATAGGCAAAACTGATATATTTTACAATCAACTAATTGTGTAAAGTTTTAGTTTGAAAGAGTTATGCAAATAACATCACTTATTCAAGGTATGCCAAATATGCAAAACAGCACATCCTACACTGAGCAGCTTAAGGATAAATCTTTTCAGTTGATTACATTGTTTTGATAAAATATCATCAGCACTCTAACATGTTGATTCCAATTAAATGAACAGAGCTTAAACAAACAAAAACAAAAAACAGGGGCAGCATTTTTTGTAGTTATTTTCAAAATCACGGTTTCCATACATGCATATGAAGTTACTAATCATAACTTTCAATAACTGTTAGCTAATAAACAAACTAAATGTGATGCATATTTTTGTTTATACTTAATATAACAATGTTTGTAAGTTAGAAAATTACCTTACTATACATATGTTAGTCATAACTTATAAATATGCCAGGTCCTTTGTGTTGTAAAGTATAAAATCTGTAGAATAGTCTGTAATTAACCACAAGCACCTAAGGCAACTGAAGAGGTACATGCCACCCCTCAATGAATACTTTTAGCAAAATATTTTCTCATCTTGCTTCACTTGCCAGTTCTTCCTTACCCTTTACTAGTTGCAATATCACAATAAAAAGGTAAGAAGTCTGAAATAATAAGATATCAACAGGAAAACATATAAAAGTATAACTAATACTTTCTGCAATGTACTATTTAATCATCAACTTCAAGCAACAAAATGGAAGGTACAATTTAGCTAACGTTGGTAATTTTAATAAACAATACACTGTTAAAAATAATGTAATAATTTGCAGTTTAATTAGATTTTTATCAAATGTAGTAGCTTTATAAATTATAGTACTTAAACTTGAAAGCATCATTATACTGCAGTGTAGCTTTGTAAGTTATAGCAGATACGTATGTACACTGAATTAAAAAACAAAACAAAAAAACAGTCAAACGATACCAGTAGTTTGTTAAGTGTCAAATGGCTTACCATGTTACATTACGAAACTTCTATGTTATTAACCGTAATCAATTTTTCCTTTCGGTATAAGTGTATTACTCATTATCCCAAACGTGCAATAACCTTAAGGCTATTCAATTTCGTAATAACAATGTTATTAGCACTGACAAATAGCGATAACTGAGAATACTAAACAAACTTCAAAAAATGCTCTATTTATGTTTTACCTATTTTCCTATCGTTTCGGAGAAATTAAACTAGCATGAAATGATACTTAAAATAACAACGGAATAATTATTGAATAATTACCTAAGCACAAGGCCTACGCTGCTCGTGTCCGACGTTTCTAATTCATACAATAAATGTTCATGCTCTGGATATGCGCTTATTACTTTATCACATTCCGCCATCTTGTCATTCTTTGTTTGTTTTTTTAACCTATGATGTCGGAGTTTACCACGTTTGAGTCACCTAGTATCTACATTTTATTTAGTTCCTTAATGTATAAAGCAGTAGTTCACTATACATGCATATATTGTAATTTTATAACAGTATTACTTACTAATTAACTGTGATAAATCTAGTAATGCATTTCTAAGTTATATTACTTGAACGTTTTTCGAAACCATTTAAAACTATTTTTTTTCATTTCAGTGTTGCTTTGGAAGCTGATTAGTTTCTAATTATTCAGGCATATATTTGTTGTATAAGTTAGCATATCGACAAATATATCAATATCTTTAATTTTCTGTTGTGGCTATTTATCAACTTTAAATATCTCCCCTTCCTGAATGATTCATAAAATGAACGTTTAGATCCGACAACATTTGTTTCGTTATGATGTGCCAGTCATAATTAACGAAGGACCCGGTGTGGCTCACTATTTAAAGTGTTTGACTTTAGGGACCGTAAGTACAATTTATGAGCGACAGTTACACCCCACTATTCGATCATAGTAACTCACGGGTTGGAGGTGAGTTGTGTTGACATTTAACTTTCTTCACTCTGGCCTGTCGCAACAAAATTAATTAAAGCAAGCACATATAACCAGCTAATATTTTTTGCGAATTTCAAGAAACAAACACTAATTTATAATCAAATCGACCCAATACAGTAAGACATACGCTATTCACGCACGCATCACTTAACTCTCGTGTTACATAACTTTTCAGTGTTTAAGGTAAGAAGTCTAGAAAAAAGAAAACAGATAACTTGTTATCCCGTGTTATTAATATCGAAATAATATATTGTGAAAATATCTTGAAAAATTATATCAACTTATTTATAATTGTTTTTAATCACTATTTGATAATTACGGATTTAATTTAAAGTTTTTGCTTTGATATTGGATAAATACGATCGGCTTTAGGCCCGGCATGGCCAAGTGTGTTAAGGCGTTCGACTCATAATCCGAGGGTCGCGAGTTCGAATCCCGGTCGCACCAAACACATTCTTCCTTTCAGCCGTGGGTGCGTTATAATGTTCGGTCAATCCCACTATTCGTTGGTAAAAGAGTAGCCCAAGAGTTGGTGGTGGGTGATGATGCCTAGCTGCCTTCCTTCATACAATGCTGTATAATATACAATACTATACAATGCTGTATAGTTTGCTTTCTCAAGATAGAACTAAGTGCAACATATTTTAAGGACCCAACATGGCCAGGTGGTTAAGTCTTTCGACTCGTAATCTGAGGGTCGCGGGTACGAATCTCCGTCGCGCCAAACATGCTCTCCCTTTCAGCCCTGGGGGCGTTATAATGTGACGGTCAATTCCACTATTTGTTGGTAAAAGAGTAGCCCAAGAGTTGGCGGTGGGTGGTTACGATTAGCTGCCTTCCAACTGCCAAATTAAGGACTGTTAGCGCAGAATGTCATCGTGTAGCTTTGCTCGAAATTCCAAAAAAACAAACAAACTTAAGAGGATTTATTTGTATCTACTTTGCATGTGTAAAATAGATAGTTATGTATAAACGACAGTATGCTTTGTACAGGATTATCACCTAATGGCTCAATAGTAAGTTCATCGAATTTCAATACATGTCGTGGGAACATTACAGATAGTCCATTGTGTAGCTTTGTGCTCATTTACAAACAAACAAAATTATATAAGATTTCTACAGTAATTGTGCAAAGAAATTTTTAGGTGGTTTAAATTATATTTTACAAGCATGTGCCCATTGAAATATTTCAATGGTAATTTTCCTAAAAAAATAATGATATGCAATATGTTTGTCTAGTCAGCCATTTATATTCATTTCTCGTCATTCCAAATTTGTATTTGACGTCAGGCCAGCAAAAAGGAAAAAAAAAGTCTGTAAAGTTATCTTTACAGGGACTGAATTTAGCTTTATTACAAAATAACTCGAAAGAACCCATCCAACTATAAAAAAAAATTTGCAATGGTATCTTTAATACCACATGGAAATAAGATACTAATACCAACAAATTTTATGCCTCCAACATTTTACACATTTCTCACGATTCATAAAATCAATGATAGTTAATGTGTGTGTGTGTGTCTTTTTCTTGTAGCAAAGCCACATTGGGCTATCTGCTGATTCCACCGAGGGGAACCGTCTGTAAGTATCTAATTTAGCAACATGATCATACAAGGAAGTTAAATCTATCTCTACAAACTTGGGCTTTTAAAAGAAAAGAATAAATATACAACAAAATATATTTAATAAGAATGAAAATATTTACTTGTTTCATTTGATAAAGTTTATTCATGGAAGTTCCAATTCGAAATTCTACTGATTGATTTAAAAATATATTAAGAATTAGAAATTATAAAGACTATTAGTTAATTTGATAAAAGGTTTAGTATAAAATGTGTTATTAACCTGAAAAATGAACTAATATGACTAAGAAAATGGACAAAAGATAGAGACTACAATTTACCTCTACATTTCCCTGTAATCAAGCCACAGTATTAACAACTGTATCATACAAATCTTAAAACTGTCAATTTTCTATTTTTGTGTATAAAGCAGTAGAAGTATGTTCTAACTAAGAATCAAATAATAAAATATCATTTTTGAAACATATAGCAGTAACAGTAATATGATAAAAATATCTGTAAAACTATAAGAAATGGAGGTTTTATTTTTTTCAATTATACTTGGTTTATCTAGTTAAAAAGCATTTTAAATGCACAACAAATAATTTTCGCATACATGTAAATCTAGAAGTTAAATCAATCAGTTATTGAGTAAAACTAAAGTGAACAACATAATGGAAGCAAACAAGTACTGACAAAAATAATTTCTGAATGTGGAAACATATACATAAGACAGCCAAAGTAACTTGTTGATTGTATTTGCTAGTCGTTCCTAATTTTGGAGTGACAGACTATAGGAAAACCAGCTAGTCAAAATCACTCAGCGCCAACTCTTGGGCTGTTCTTTTACCAACGAATAGTGAGTTTGACTGTTATATTATAACACTTCGATACCTGAAAGAGTGAGCAAGAGCGGAGGAAAGACTCAAACTACCAGGACATGCCAGGTCCAATACTAAGTGAATTAGCATAAGTATAACGTTAAAACTAAGAACAAATATCTACCATTTGCTGAAACTGTTTGTATAACAAAACGTGTGATCCAGTGCAAAACGTATATTATGAGCTAAGCTGGATAAATGATAATACGAAAAATATTCTGAATCCTTGGAGGTAATGAAATCTAATAAAAGTAATGAGAATGTATTGAACAAGCCAAAAGAGATTAATAGAGCAAAATGTGAGTAGATGTCGTGATATTCAGTAATAGCAACAATCCAAGCAATGCTAGAGCATTTCCCTTGTGTCTAGTAAAACCACTCTTGAGTATAATAGCTGGAATATAAATCGATTCGATGGATTTTGGTGATTCGTTACCAGCGTAAAACATTTATTATAGCGTGTAAGATTAGATTTGGTAAACTTTGTAAATGCTACATTTTTCATTCAAGTTATTGTATTGTGATCATGTTTCATCTACTAAAACACACTTTCATGACGAAAATTGGTAATAGCCAGCGCTTTCGAACTGTTTACAAAAATACCATTTCTAAGATAAACGACACTTTGACAATAATGCGCATGTGAATAACGTAAGCGAGCCAATCGTCCAAAATCTGTTCTTCTCATATCCTTCTCGTAACTTATGCGTTTTAGGTGATATCAGGGGCGTAGATCCTGGGGGGGATTGGGGATAAATCCCCCTTCATTTTAGGTGGGGATATGGTGCATACAATCAACCCCCCTACAGTTTGGTCTGTTGAATTGTTTATTGCATCACAGGCCTACAGACTGTGTTTGTTCTTGTGATTCTCGTGTTCTTACCAATCGAATTACATAATCAGGTCTAGATGTAGGCTTTTTCAGTAGCCGAAATGTACATCTTTGTATATGCGTGCTTCTAAGCTTTTCGATCTAAGCGATAGTTCGTAAGTATCAGTCAGTAGACCTAAGTATGCATGCGAGGCTTGCAAGCACTATCACAGGATCTACCTACGTCTTGTACGCAGTGTAAAATTAAGTAAAATTTTCATCACTACAGATTGAACAGAGCATGAAATTCGAAAACATTACTCCCAAGCGTAAATTCCTGTGATCTAGATCTGGCAGGCCATTTGTAGCTTGTAGCTGCATCAATCTTATGTGTATATTGTACGGTTTTCCTACGGCATTTGTTCTTATGCATGTCTAGCCGGTTTTATTGTCGAACGCCATACTTTCCTTAGCTTGAAACACAAGCAATTAACACAGCATTACATCTACCACTATACTGGTACAGATACGAGTATGTAGATGACACGGTTGCGGGATTCACATCTGCAGAACACACACTTAATTTTTTCAATCACATTAACGCTATACATCCCAACATTAACTTCACATGTGAATACGAAGAAAGCAATCAAATATCATTTTTTAACCTCAAAATTACAAGAACTGATACACAATTTAAAACAGAAATCCACCGAAAAATCACCCATACTGGACTATACATTCCTTGGGACTCAGCACATGAAACAAAACAAAAACTCAACATACTAAGAAACCAAATAAACACAGCCATAAAACTATGCTCACCACATAAAATTAACGACGAATTAGACAAAATAAAACAATACTTCATCGACATCAATAAGTTTCCTCCACAAACCGTAAAAAACATTATATGCACACACCTAGACAAAAAGCAAAATCAACTAACAAAAATAAATATATCCCATGAATTAAAAGATCATGAAACCATATACTGCTGCTAACCATATATTCCCGACATCAGCAGAAAAATAACCAACATTTGGCAAAAACTAGTAACAAAAAATTACATTCCAGTTAATACTATATTTATTCAAAAACCAGGCAGAAAACTGAGGTCCATAATATGTAAAAATTACACTGACAAACACCACACCAACATTATTTATAAAATACAATGTGATAACCGCCACGACTTCTATATTGGAGAACAAGTAGAAAAATGGAAACCAGATTCAAAAAACATAAAAAGTCACATTCACACGTTTTCGAACATTGCAAGTCAAATAAACACAACATAACCATAGAAAACACTCAAATACTAAATAAAGAAACAAACGCAAAATTAAAGAAGCCTTACTTATACAACAACTCAAGCTCAAAATAAACCAATACAAAGGAACACCTTTATACCTATATTAAAAATAATATAATAAATAATAATAATAAAATAAATAATATAAAATTATATATACAAACATCTAAGCACGTCCTCTACATTCCGACACTCAGTTGCACAATCCCTTTCAAACATGTGGTCAGCTTCCGGTCAATTACCTCTTTCTTTCTTTGTGAACCTGACGATAACTGAAGAAGGTCGTTGTTCGCTCCTCTACGTAAAATATTTTTTCAACCTAAACGAGCCCTTTTTACATATATATTTCTCTACAAGTGGGTTTTCTCGACATTACTGAATAAACCGTGCATTCCAAGCAAAATCAGCGACAGTATCTGGCATGATTGAAGCATCTGCAATGACAATTGAGCAATTGCGGGCATTGCAAACAGAGGAAAATTACAACAAGATATTTGATGAAGCTGAGAAAAAGGTAACTTCCCTAGATCTGGTGCCTATTGAACTACCACGCATTCGCAGACCCCTAGAAAGATCACAGGTGATGGCTCAGCACACCATTCTGCAACAGCTAGAGATTACTACAGAAGCCAATATTTTGAATTTGTGGACACAGTTATAAAACATCTGACCACTAGATTAAATGCAGACAACAATAACTTGAGATAATATCTTGAACTTGAAAACATGATCGCTTCTGGCAAGAGTAACAACTCGGTTATAAACTTCTATCCAGAAATCTCTGCACAAAAGTTCGAGTTTCAGTTGCCCATGTTCAAAGGAACAACAAAAACAGTATCTCTGAAAGGTGCGAAGGATGCTTACTGTAAAATGCATGAAATAAGCTAGCAGATGTTTAGTGAAGTGTTTCTTCTCATGAAAATTTTGCCTGTATGTCCAGTATCCAGCTGCGAATGTGAACGCAGCTTTTCTGTATTATGGTTAACTAAGTCTCAGTGTCGCCTCAACCATGTGGCAGTTTGTCACACTCACAAAGATGAGGTCGACAAGATAAATATAGAAGAGCTTATGAAAGAATTCATAAACATATCATCACAAAGGAGGTCTGCGTTTGGGAACATGTAGACTAGAGGACTAAATGAATCTTACTTCATTTAAAATATGAATAATTATGTGCTACATTGTACTGATGTGTAATTTTCAAGAGTTCGCAAAGACATTTTAATTATTTTTATCAAACAACATGAACAGTTTTTCAGTAGATATAAACTTATCAAGGGTAATTACTAATTTTATTAATATTTGAAAACGTAATTCATGCAATGAAAGTTATTAGTAATCTTTTATACTGTGCAGTGTGCAGGAATAAATTCATGTGGCAGTTAATTTGCGACACATTTGTCTTTATTCTGTTAACATTTTGAAAACTGTTCACAACACCTCACTTATACAAACCTACATGGAAACCTTGAAGTATCATGGCAACAATGAGAAAAGTTTACAACTTTCAGGTTCACGTAATCAGAGATTACCAATTTGCAAAGTGAACAGTCCACATAAGTGGTTGCAAAAATCATCCCCCCTCAGGTGTAAAAAATCTACGCCCCTGGGTGATATCACTGTTAATTTTTGTTACAGTAACAATTAAAAATTGTTTATTTCATTTAATGAAGGTGATCTTGTTTGTGTGTTTGTTTCGATTCAAAAATACTATTACTTATAGAAGCTTTGATTTTGGTTTTTCGGTTTGAACTGCCACGTTGGCACTATGTTGTTATCTTTGAGCTTTTTTTGACATTTGAGTCGTGATCGAAAGTAGTTCGTAAATGGTTTCTAATTGCATTTATTTTGTTTTTTTTAATTAAAGGTTAGTATCTCATTACAGTAGTCACTATGATGCATAGCTAGATATTGATGCCGCAATACGATGCGTATTTTACCAACGGTTTTAAAGTTTGACAATTTTGCCTGTAATTTATTATCTGCCGGATTAACACTGTCTTATTCAAGTGCTTCACACTTTACAGTGTTTTTCAAATTATTAGGTTTAATCAACTAAATGGTAGCTGGTAAGAGAACTAAAATAAAAAAGTTGTTATCTCTCTATTTTGTTATTGTTAATTTATGTTACTTTACATGTAATATTTTTGATAAAATAAATGAAGAAATTAAATACTCCATTTCCATTTTCTTTTAATGAGTCATTAGCTTTTAGCAAAAATACTTTATTAGGAACTCTAACTTTTCTTTACAAAAGACTAATAATGTTTACAGAAAACTTGCTAAATTTCGTGAAAATACATGAGTGGTATTGTATTGGACGATGTATCGATATAATCGTATCGCTGTATCACCACAACTTTAGTTTTCACAAGGATAATGGAAAAGTGCAAGCGATGTTCGAAGTGTAATAAACATGTAAAATAAGACATCAAATGACTAAACAGGACGTATAAAAAGTTTATGAGAACATTTCAATTACACGTCGAATCATCTAGAGTGGATTTAGAAGTGTAGATTACGCTCAAATAATTTTGTATTGTGTAAAACAAAAAGGTTGTTGTTTAATTTTACTTACGATCTTACTCAAGTAATTCACAGAACACTTTTAACAGCAAGTGTTTTACAATTAGTATTTTGTAAAGATGCAGACTAAATCTGCAATTTCAAAATCAGAAACATACATTTGCGTAGTTAAATCACAAAGATATGTCTTTTTTTGTAAATACTTTTCAAAGTCACCTGATTAAATGCGGTTACCATAGAAACACTTAAAACAAGGTAAAATATTTTCGTAAAACTGTGTACATTTCGTAAATGATAGATATTAAGGTTATTAAAAATTGGTTATGTCTTGTTCTACCATGATAGAAGTATCTTCAAATTTAGGGGGTTCCTTTAGGTTCCGCTGTGGTATTCGTCATCATTATGAATGTACAAAATATTTAAATAATTTTATGCATATTTGACAAATAAAATAAAATTAGCTATCTAGTAATGTATTTTATTGATCAAAACTTGCATGTCGTTTTCTCCAAAATTCAACCAATAGGTTTTGCAAACGGTGGATTGATTATGGTTTAAAACCGTCTTAAATATTTTACTATTAAGCATTTAAAATGAGTGCATAAATAATTTTCACTAAATTTTGTGTCTTATACTCTTACCTATTTTTATATAACACTTGGTTTACGCTGAAGTAGTGTTCTGTTTAAGGTTCAAGAATTTGATGGACGGATTACTGTTTGAACAAGATAGAGGGTGAAACAGGCATACAAGTCTAACGAACACATTCAAAATTGTGTTTATTTCTTATTCATGCCATGCTGTGGAAAGACTAAGAACTAAGGTACTTCAAAAAGTGGGTGCCAAAATGATCAAACTAATGGAAAATTAAATGAACGAGTAAAATAACAGTGACAACTCACTGAACACCCTTTTCATTTATTTCAAGCCTATCTTCGGGCTTACTTATTTTAACCCTTTAACCTCAATTTAAAATTTAAGTATGAGTCGGCATGTAATAAATCTTCCAACTTCGAATCGTGAAATTTCTAAATAGACATAAAATTCACTTATCTAATGCTTGCACGTGCACAAAAACATATGAACAAAAAGATGGTCAGAAACCTCCTCATTGTTTGTCATCATATTACAGATGCTACCTTTTTTTCTTTACTAGGGTAGCACTAATTTCAGTATAAACTAAGGTTGAATTTTATTTTAGATTGGTTGATGAATTATGAATATGTAAAATTGTTAAAGTTGGTTGACACATGAGTATTAGCTTATAAAAAATATCTTTTGTCCATCCTGGATTTCGATAGAACAGTGGAATAATAACACTAGAACTGGAACTGTTATGTGACAAGTATAGAACAGCGCATGAACGTGTATAAAAAATAATCAAATATATAAGAGTATTAGTATTTGTAGAGCATTTTGGTTCCCTTTTATATGGTAAAAAATGTATTAGTCACTAAATGACTTATGAAGGTATACAAGCACTTGAGATAACAATGTTGCAGTAGTGTTTTAGAATATAACATTGTAGCATGGACATGTAAAAGGAATATCTGACAAATAAGAACTTGACTGTTTTTAAAGTATCCAGATTTTTGACATAATGTGGTTTGAAACAGCCATGATAATAAACTACACATTTAGTGATGAATCTATTAATGAATGGTTGCCCTATACAAAGAAGACTAAATGGACCAAGGTCGAGCTTGGATGATACTTATCATGCTAAAAGTTTACGTGACTATTGCAGACAGTAAAATGGTGAAAGTAGTAGAGAAGCATGCAACTTTTTTTAAACAACTGGAGGTAGGAGGAGAGAGAGTGCCATATACTATTACAGCAAGTATGCTTCTTGACTATAAATGCACCTAGTGATTTCAAATCTCTAAGAGTTGAGTTTATCTAAGGATTACATGATATACAAAAATAAAAAACATCAAAAAATGTCTAGCACTATATCTACAAATACCTTTTTTTTAAAAAAAAAAGGCTTATATTGAAAGTTTCTATGTATTTAGAAAGATTGAAAGATGGAGACACTGTGGGAGATATAAAATGCATTGTGTCAAGAATCTAAATGAATAAAAATTGTTTATGCTTGTAGAAGAAAAGAAACCTGTTGAAGGCTGTGGTCATCAACGTCCTGTTTGGATATGGTACACAGATAGAGAGATATTCCCTCAGATATACAGCATACATGTGCAGCTAACAGAAAAAGTATTTACTGGTGAAAACTATCACTGAGGCATAGGTTCTCCATTATAGAAAATAACCCATATAAATAGTAATAAACTACTTCACTGTCTGTCTAACACGGTGGTTCTGAAACAATTACTGACAAATTAACTGAAGAATGGAGAACATATTTTGGAGCACAATATGTGATCGACATTTGATATAAGAGAAAACTTCAATAGTTAACTGTTTACTGAGTTGTTTAAGATAACCAGTGCTTTGGAAACTTGTATATCATCTTCTAATCTTTATTCTGAATAGATAATCTAAACTGAGAAACGTACGGTTTCTATGTTTTGGAGACTAACTTACATACGAAATGAAGGCACCCTACACAAAAAAAAACGCAGCATTTTACCTGTTGTTCTTGAACTTTTGTCCATGTTCATATAAAACGTTCCCAGTTGACATGGGTGTCCACATGAATGTTCTTGAAGGAGATAGGGCAAAGTAGTGTGACATTTTGAATTGAATAAAAAATTGGTATATACATACTGACCGACTAAAGAAATAATTATGTTTCTTACTTCCCAAGGGAGGCAAGTTCCACCTCTTTTCCACATACCCGCGGATGATCTACTAAAAATTTTTCTCAACCCAAACGAGCCGTTTTTACATATATAAGCACTTCTATAGATGTTATGCCATAGAAAACATAACGCTATGATTTTGCATGAGAAAGACACCACCAGCATGTGTGTTTCGATACCCGTAATGGGCAGAAAACAAATAACTTTATGTGTAGCTTTGAGCTTAAATACAAATAAATTCTGTCAGTTTGAAAAAGGTAAAAATGAATTCTTGCCTAATATGTTCATATATTCTGATGATTTTAATCTCATTTCATACAAATATATATATGTTTATAATGCAACTAACAAATACGTGATGTAATATATGCATATTGTAATAAGCATGTATCCACTAACATCATATATATACAATTTATGTATATAACTTTCATACAACAACTGTCCAATCAGACATATATAATCCACACTAAATAACATTTACCATTACCTAGGATTGCCAACATCTTTAACGACACTATCTGCTACTGTGTTGCCATCTACAAACAATAAAACACAATATTTAGCAGAAGAGTTAAATAATTCAGTTACAACTCATCTGGATCCAAAATTTTCCAATGCAATTCCCATAATCTAGATCATAATAACTGTATTGCCCATCACAAGACATCAAAATTCACACAGCCAGACATTTGAGGAAACGGCAACATATGTTTGATATTTTATGAAACGACCAGTATATGTCACAGTTTCAGTTACTATCTTTTGCATGTCAAAATGTTTACTGCTGTCAATATCACAGTAAAAATAAACATAAGAGAGTAAAAGAAAATAGTGTAACTGGTATTTTTCCATTGTAATTTTTCTGGTCATTGTACCAGTTTTGCTACCCAAGAAAGTTTAACTGAATGTTTGAAAAATAATATTTTCAAATCATTTCAGAAACATTATATAATGTAGTGACCTGCTCTACCTCTTACCCATGACTCAACAACTCTTAACTGTTGACTCAATAAGTATTAATCGCTAATTAGTAGCTGTCAGACATGCTCCCTCTACTTCTATTCTATCTTAACTCAAAGACAAGAGAAATATCACCACCAAAGGCTTTGCTGGTAGAAATAAAGGTCTTAGAAAAGAGTTGTAATAACTGCATTACTGAATACTGCTATTCCAATTTGAATGAGATATATTCATTATCTGTGATACATATATATTAGCCATTTTTCCATTGCATGATGTTAATGACAAGTAATCACATACTAACTGCATATCCTTTTGTCCAATAATTCTTCTCTGGATTGCAGTGATAATAGCCCTAGTTCTCCATCATTAATGGGCAGTGTTGCCAGAATATTGCAGATGGGCAGATTTGCATATATTAAACATTTTTAAGCATAGCTTGCTGTATAATATTTTTCAAAAACAAAATATAGCTGCTTAAGGACTTTGTGTAAGTGAGCATGCAAGGACTATCTGTCACTTACTATTCCATTTTAACCATTACAAATCTTAGTCATGAGTATCAAAAAGCTCTTACTAGTGTAAGCTTTCTGTTTTTGTTTAATGATTATTTAGTATACATATGCATTAAAATTCTAAAATTTAATGAGTGGAACGTTCTACGAGAAGAAAAGAAAAATAAGTCTGATGAACACGAACATGTGGTATCTATTTAAGCCATCCTGTTCTCTCACATAATATAATAAAGGTCAACTGACACTTTAAAATAATCAAACTATACTGAAATTAAATAAATAAAAGCAGACTTATGAATGAATAAACTAAATATAAGGTAAATATTTAAACTATACATATTCAGGTAAATTTGACCATACTCTGGATGAAATAAAATATGAAAATGAAAATAACTAAACATACTTATAAAAAACATTAGTTGGTAGAGCTCACAGATGTAACATCCACAATTTCTCAAGATTGGGAAAGACCTTTGGGTTTGGAATTTTATATATAGTTTTTAGAGAATTGGCTATTAAACTATATAGAGAATTGCCTGTGTGAAAATATCATGTCTCATGTCACCCTTTCACCAAGATATCAACAGTTCCTGCCATTTTCCCTTTCCTTCCTGGTAAATAGAGAATGCTACAAATATATTTGCATCCGCTGTCTTTACTGTTGCATGAAATTATAATCACAGCTCCTTCTGAAGTATGCAACCACATTTAAGGTAGAACTTCAATCTTCTTTCTAACCAAGTATTTAATGTTTAAATGTAATTACACACATCAGTAGTAGTGTTGTCATGATAATAGTGCCAACATTTTCTTAACTATTAACAGGTAACTTGGTGGTTTTTCTAGCAGCATAGCTCTGCAGTTCAAGGACCTTGAAAATGGGACACGTTCAGAAGGATGAGTTTATGCTACTACAGTTAAGGCTATGAGGAACTTATTTGGCAGATTGTCTGATTTAGCTATTTTGGTATTGAAACAGCTAATATCAGAAACATCAGATTTTTAAGACTGACTCGTGTGAAACGGGTTCAGAAGTGTGGCCAAACGCCAAAACACCATCGGCACAGACCATGCGCTTTTTCAATTGCAGTTCCTTTTATTGTAAGTTCCATCTGTTGCTCGAAGGTAGCTGGTGCCTTATTTTTTATTAAAACTCCTTATTATGAGCATGTGTATGAGAATCTTCGCATTCTACATTAACATCACACTAAGTCACGCTCTCCAATGAAGAAATCACAGATTATCCACATAACATGTGAAACTCTCAAGGTCTCCTTCTTGAGCGGATAGCTCGATTCTCTGCGGTGTGAAATCTTTGGCAAAACTTGATTACAACTACAATTCAGACATTAATTTCACGTTTCTCGAGTGCTCCAAAGCACTGAATGCTAGACTATACAAACTTAGCATTGTGTATTGAAATTTCTGTAACCAGGGTCTGTAATTCTAAACAATTACTTTAATTGCTATAATTTAAATTAATAGATGTTACCACCATTACGTATGCAAAAATATATTTTAAACGAGTAATTATAGCTTGAACCGTACTCAGTTGAGATTAACTCAATTATTAAAAAGTGCACTGATTAAAATATCTGTTCTTTTCAAAAATCCGTTTTAGCCACAGGGTGTGAGGTTACAGAACAGATATTAAAATAAATGCATCTGATCAAACAGCAAGTTTAAGCATATTACTTTTATCTAAAAATATTAAGAACTAAATGAACAAAGAAATGTTTTATTATGAAAAGAGTAGGATTTAAAAGAATACTTCATGTGTAAAATTCGAGATTTTATTTTGTGTAGACAATATGTAAGAAATAAGTCATTTAATTCTAAAGTACGCGATTTTTATATTAGATATTGATAAAAATTGTTTAGTTGTCAAATATTCACCTGGTGTGAAATTTAGTGTCATTTTAATAACTTTAATTAACGCATATCAAACGCTGCCACAAAGATTATATTGAAACGTTTCTAGAATTTAGATAAAATTAATGTTTTTTTGTTTCAGTTCCCGGTTTATTCATATCAATAAATCTTAACTTTGGAAATGAGAGAAGAGCTGTTTTATTAAACAATAATATCCACTATGCATTACAAATTCTATGGTAACAGAAAAACAACGACAAAACAGCCAACCAATGGCACAGTAGTATGTATGCGGACTTAAAACGCTAGAAACCGGGCTTTAATCCTCTTGGTGGGCAGAGCACATATAACCCATTGTGTAATTTGGTGTTTAACTTCAAGCAACAACAACAAAAAATAACAATTTCATACTTCTATATTATTTTTCATAGAGTATTACGAGGCAATTTACAGTGAACAAAGTTTTTCTGAAAACATTTATATATTTATGGTAAATTGTATATACACTTTGTATAACCTATTTGTAATAAAACATTAACAGATAACAAACTCATTTCTTTTGAGGAAAGTAGAACAAAATATGTATTATTTTACTAATAAAATAGATATATTTCTTACAAGTTACAGTATATTTGTATATTACCTGAGAGTTGGTCCAGTCGTAAGTAAACCGTCCGAGCCTTCGAGTTCAGAGATGTACAATTCATGTCGGTTTTCCAACGTCTTTTCGCTAAATATTTCACTTTTCAATGCACAATCCTTCAGATTTGACACTGCCGTACCTAGAGGATCGGAACTTTTATTAACTGTCCGGAATCGGTTTTTGTCTTTCTCTTTACTCGGAATAGAATCACTATTATGTTGGTTTTCTAGCACTAATCGAGATAAGCGAATTCCGTCTGTATCATCTTTTGCCCATTTTTGCTGTGAATTTATTAAATTTTGATTATTACAATCAGCTACTACAGCCATGGTTCTTTCAGTTACAAGACGCGACATTCATTCGTTCATACAGCTCCTGCCACGTTCGACTGAACTTTGGACTTCTGATATTGCACTAATCGTCAATATACGTGAGATAACTGACGACAAAGAATGAAGATTTTGAAAATTTGTTGACTGGTGTTTTACTTAATTTTCTTCAACATTTTAAATAATAACTCAATCCAGAAACAAGGAAACCGTTATGTTTAAGCCAAAGAACTGATGACATGATTCTGAAAAACTACTAAGTGTTTAATTTGTAGATAGTGTTTGTAAAGCACTTTTCATATTTTATTTTTAATAAAAAGATACCAATAAGTTATTACAAAAGCATAACAGTTATATTTCATCAAAATAACAACTTTAAACAATTTCTATTAAAATCTATTCAGTTATGGAAGTATATATAGATTACTCCATTCATATCATAATGGTAAAAACTACTATTTCAATTTCAACTTGATGGACGCATTGAAACTGTCTCATCCCTTTACATTCCACTCGCCTGCACACGGTGTTTCTTAGATAGGCAAATATATACTATCGTAAAATTGTTTGTAACAAACTGTTGTCAATATGGTTAATTGTGAACTCTTTAACTTATATCCCCACATAAGTAAACTTTATCAGTGAAGTAATTTGTTCTTACTTTCCATTTCGAACATATTAAACCATCGTACCTAACTTTTGGGTTTTACTACTGAATATTACAGAACATGTTTAGTGCTTTTAATATATTCCATTTGTATTCTGAAATATAATATTCTTAAACACAAAACAATTTTATGTATTCTTTCAAAGCACAGAACATTTTTTTAATGAAATTATTGTGTATGTTTTACATGAGAACGCCATGAATCATGTTCATTTTTCAAACGCCATTTATAAGGAACACGTTTACCGTCCGCATTGTATAAATTAGCCCACTGAAAGAGCTTCTGAAATCTAGGAAAACGTGATATTATTTTAAGATAAAAAGAGGAAGAAAATAACAAAAGGTATCGGTTTAGTCTTACCTATTTTATTTGATGACAGCAACATTCAATCTGATCTACAAAATGAATGATTATATCCAATAAAATTATATATTTATTTACTTAAAACTGTAGAATAAGGTCCATAAGATTAAAATAAAATAAAGTTTAATTAACGGATTTCCTATAACAACATCACTAAGCAACTGCTTAACTGCTGTATGGGGCCAAGTGAAGCCAGCGGTTAACATTAAATTTTACAATTTTAATCATTGTAAAAGAATCTTATACTTAAAGTTTAGAATTGATAGTGGTTATACATGCATGTGCATATGAATCCGCGTGAATTGAGAGGTTACTCATTTTTGCTAAACAGAAAAAACAACAAAAAACGAAAATGAATAAGTATGAAAATATTATGCGAAATATTTGAATGTGCTTATTTTCTTATAAAAAAGCCACATCAGGGCATCTTTTGTGTCCACTAAGGGGAATCGAACCCCTGACTCTAACGTTGTAAATCCGAAGGCTTACCGCTCTCCCAACGGGTAGACAAATATTTGGATAAGGTAAAGAATGTTTGGGGGAAATAACTCGTAAAGGTGTGCACCAGTACAACATGCCGTAATCTCTTCCTTATGTAAGACTGCATTTTGTGTTTGATATGCAGATGGCATTTTTGCTGCTTTACTTGTCAAGATGAATAAACATAATCCCTTCAACAGATACACAAAGTCGTATAATTTACAGTTGATAATGAAAATAACTAAAAGATGAATTTTCTAAATGATAACAACCAACGACCCCCCTCCCTAAAGTTCACTGTAAAAGTTCATAGAAAAACATATACAGCGGGAATTAAGTAAACTGGTTTTTTAATAGTGTAACCCACCAGAAGCTAGACGCTTTAAACGGTATACTTAATAGCGCAAACACTATGCACCACAGAAAACCAGTGGCGTATTTAGTTAGTTAGTTAGTTATCACCATTAGTTTCCATTTAGGAACATAGGGCCGCAATCGCTTGCGGATTCTTCAACAAGTATTTAAGTAAGTAGGTTGTTAGCCCACTGCACCGAGCCGTCCCTAATTTAGCAGTGTAAGACTAGAGGGAAGGCAGCTAGTCATCACCACCCACCGCCAACTCTTGGGCCACTCTTTTACCAACGAATAGTGGGATTGATCGTGCCATTATAACGACCCCACGGCTGGGAGGGCGAGCATGTTTGGCGCGACGCGGGCGCGAACCCGCGACCCTCGGATTACGAGTCGCACGCCTTACGCGCTTGGCCATGCCAGGCCGTGGCGTATTTAACATCGGTGCAATTGGGATAACGCACCTAACAGCCCCAAAATAATAAAAAAAAGCTATAAATTTCTAGGCCTATTATAGCCGATAGTATGGATAGGTTCCAAAAGAGAATTGCATTGAGTAGTCCTAAGTTTTAAAAACGCCTCTGCAGGAAACGTTGATGAAGTTGCACATTTATATCAATCGGTGATGACGAGAAAACCCGCTTGTAGAGACAAATATATATGTAAAAACGGCTGGTTTTGGTTGAGAAAAATATTTATGTAGAGAAGCGAACAACGTTTCGACTTTCTTCGGTCATCGTCAGGTTCACAAAGAAAGAAAGAGGTAACTGACCGACAGCTGACCACATGTTTGAAGGGGGTTGTGTAACTGAGTGTAGGAATGTAGAGGGCGTGCTTAGATGTTTGATTATATTTATTGATATAGGTATCAAGGTGTTTTTGTATTGGTTTATTTTGAGCTTGAGTTGTTGTATAAGTAAGGCTTCTTTAATTTTGTGTTTGTTTATGTTTATTTCTTTATTTAGTATTTGGGTGTTTTCTATAGTTATGTTGTGTTTATTTGATTTGCAGTGTTCTAAAACGTGTGAAAGTGATCTTTTGTGTTTTTTGAATCTGGTTTCAATTTTTCTACTTGTTTCTCCAATATAGAAGTCGCGGCAGTTATCACCTTGTATTTTATAAATAATGTTGGTCTGGTGTTTGTCAGTGTAATTTTTACATATTATGGACCTCAGTTTTCTGCCTGGTTTTTGAATAAATATAGTATTAACTGAAATGTAATTTTTTGTTACTAGTTTTTGCCAACTGTTGGTTATTTTTCTGCTGATGTCGGGAGTATATGGTATGCAGCAGTATATGGTTTCATGATCTTTTAATTCATGGGATATATTTACTTTTGTTAGTTGATTTTGCTTTTTGTCTAGGTGTGTGTGTATAATGTTTTCTACGGTTTGTGGAGGAAACTTACTGATGTTGATGAAGTAGTTTTATTTTGTCAAATTCGTCGTTAATTTTATCTGGTGAGCATAGTTTTATGGCTGTGTTTATTTGGTTTCTTAGTATGTTGAGTTTTTGTTTTGTTTTATGTGCTAACTCCCAAGGAATGTATAGTCTAGTATGGGTAATTTTTTGGTGGATTTTTGTTTTAAAGTGTGTATCGGTTCTTGTAATTTTGAGGTTAAGAAATGGTATTTGATTGCTTTCTTCCTGTTCACATGTGAAGTTAATGTTGGGATGTATAGCGTTAATGTGATTGAAAAATTAAGTGTGTGTTCTGCAGATGTGAATCCCGCAACCGTGTCGTTTACGTATCTGTACCAGTATATTGGCAGATGTAATGCTGTGCTAATTGCTCGTTTCAACTTGTGTCATAAAAATATTGGCTAGAATTGGTGATACTGGGTTGCCCATGCTTAGGCCATTTGTTTGTATATAGTTATGGTTGTTGAACATGAAGTTTGTCTTCATCGTGGTGAATTCTATGAGGGTTGCTGGGAATGTCTAATGATGGGTTAAGGTCTCGGACAGAGTTCTAAGGCTATCTTGCAGGCTTCAGAAGTTGGGACTTCTGTAAAGAGGGATAAAACATCGAAACTGGCCATTAAGGCTTTACGATTAAGTTGATTTAGATTATACTTGAAATTAAAAGTCTCTGACGAATGAGCAGGCTGATGTTAAATATTTGGAGAATGCCCATGCTATGTATTTACCAAGATTGTAGTTGAACGATTCATATGTGGACATTATTGTCACAATTGGACAATTTGTTTTATGAGGTTTGGGGATGCCGTGTATTTGTGGTGTGCGTGAGTCGGTTTTGCGTTGGTAGGAATAAAGTGTTTCTGAAATTATGTTGGCTTTTTCCATTTTTTGTAGTATTTTGTTTAGTTGCGTTTTGTGTGTAATGGATTAAATTTGTTTGTGTCTGATAGGATGTTCTTCATTTTTCAGATGTATTCATTATGACTATAGCGTTTCCTTTATCTGCTTTTAGAATTATGTTTTTGTCTTGTTTTTGGTTTTTAATGGAATTGATGTCTCTTTTTGTAAGTTTGTTCTTTAGCTTTCTATTTTGTGAAATTATGTTGATGGTTTTGTGAGAAAATTCTTTGAAAAAATCGTTTAAGATGTTTCTGGGAAGTTTGGCTGTTGGATGTCAATAGAATTGTTGAAGTTGTCTTCTTTTTGTTCGTTGTTTTTGTTTTCTGTAGAAAGTATCACAGGTCTCCTGGCTAGGTTTTCTAAACATGTTTTGATTTCTAAGGTTGGAATGTACCTAAGTGCTATTGCGAAATCGAGTCCTTTGTTAAGTAGATGTATTTCGTCTGTGTTTAATTGTCGGTCGGATCTGTTAATTATGAGGTTAGTCAATGGTTTGTGGTGTTGGTGTCTTTCGTGTTGTTTGCATCTTAGTTTCTCTAGTTTTTTGTTGTGGCAGATCTTTTTGCCCCTGTCGTTCCTAGTGTTGATTTGGTTTATGTTTTGTTGTATAAATCTGTAAATCTCTGGTTTAATGCAGCATGCTAGTTGATGGTCTAGGTTCATTTTTTGGTTTTGTAAGTCATGTAGTTCTTTGTATTTCGTGTTCAACATGGCTTTAGGTAGTTTTTCTGTAAATTTTGGATAATGTTTGTGCATTGATTAATTTTTTATAGCTTTACCTTTACAAAATTAGGGGTTAGTTGTTCCTTTCTACATTGTTGAATGAAACAGATGTCATTTCTTCTATTGATAATTCTTTGTGACAATCCTTTATGACTCAAAATACACATATACTAAGATCATAGTGATGTGTTACGATTAGGAATTTAAAGTTTTCAAAATGGATACACACACACATATATACCATTTAGTTAATGTAAAACAAAGGAATATGAATCAGTCTTTGCACCAAGTTGCATACCATTCATCGTACGTAAAAGGCAGAGTTTATTTTCAACACGTGAGAATCCATGAATACAGAGGCTTGCGACAAAGTTTTCCAAGTATCTTTGGCAACATGATGCAGTTATAATCAAGAAACGTATCTCTTTTAAAATATATATCTATTTAACTGTTGTATAAATAAACAATTAAAAAATGAAACGGGCATTTATGCTATTGCAAACAAAGGCATACCTTCAAGTTGCCAGATGCAGAACTCATGGATTTCTATGTGATCATACTGTTGAAATGAGTGTTCCAAATCCATTGTCCTCTTGAATAAAATATATTTTAGAAAACACGCAGGAATATTGTATATTTTGGATAGGGTATCCTTACAATAAAGCCTTTTGCAGTGGAAACAATGTTCCATGGATATTATTAGATAAAGCATAATTGGATGTGGTGACATAAGACTGTAATGATATAGATAGGCTTCTATATCATTTTAAAATAATGTATTCAACCTCTTTACTAGCTAAGATGATTTTATAATACTGCTGAAAGTTATTCTAGGAGTCTTAGAGCATGTGTGATGGATGGCCTGCTATACATACAAATTCTTCTAACATGTCTGTCTAAAACACATGTTCAAATGGCAGCAACAATGTCAATAAATCAACAACTTTTATACGACTGTATATAATACAAACAACTTAAGTTAATCATTGGTAATCTGAGGTCATCTAATTACTGAATAGAACAGTTGAAAAGTTGCTTTACATTTCAGTCAGACTGTACACGTAAATTATATTGACAAATAAAAGTACATGTTGTACTTGAAGCCACACCCTAGAGATGTGTACTTTTGTTTGTTTACTATTACATGAAATTATACGTGTAAAACAGTGTTTAACAAATACTTGAGTGTTTTGTACTTACCATTTCTATTTAACATGCAACAAGTTTCCATTTAACTTTTTCCAGTATTTTCTTTCAAATGGTAAACTGTTATTGAAAATAAATTTTCTACCATTCAAGCAGTAATTGCACTATTACTATAAATGTTATTTTCTTATCTTCTATCATGTGCAACTTGGTATTTAGTTGCAACACAAATAATTCTGCAATGTCATTAAATATATATTGTATATACGAGTCTGAATTTTAATTACTGATTATACCATTATCTATTCTGTTATTTTATTATCTGATTATTTTGATTCTAAATAATAATAAATATTTAAATTTAACTATACATATTGGTGCAACTGTAAAAATATTATTCATATTTGGAAATACTGTGATGATATGTACCACAAAATGGCTGAAAATCATATATAATGAAATTATTCTTAAATCACCTAATATTGCTTTTAACTTTGTAGTTTGAACGAGATAATTTTAACTGCATTTTTTGTTGTAGATACCTGCCAAAGAAACCTATTACTTATTCTCAAAAAATCATAAGAAACACCCAAAATCTTAGCTGTAGTAATTTAAATAGTCCTTATGTAGTTTGCTTGACAAAACCAAATTTGATGTCTCTTCAAATTACAAGTGTTATGAAGTATCACACTACAACTAAAAATAGTTTTAAATCCTTTGACTTATTAATTGGCTTAGATTATATGTTTAATTTAGGCTATGCACTATTGCCAACGTAATACCTATCCATGGTGAATTAGAGTACTGTAATGGTCTTAAAATATTGCTTATAAAGTTATCCTAAAGGTCCTACAGCATATGTAATGGGCTGCTACACATATGAATTTTTCAAGAAGACAATAATAAATTACCCTGAAGGAATCCAAGTTTGAATAAAAAATTTTATTCTCTAATTTATTAGAGAAAAGGCTATTTTAGGAGCTATCACAACCCACACTTCATGTCTCACTAAAAGGAAGAAAACAGGAGCTAGTCTTCCTGATAATGAAAGAAATCCAAGTGATGATAGTGCAACCAAAATTCTCAATATCTTGCTGAAGAATAGTCTACATCACTGGACTATGTTTTATAACCATGGATCATAGACTGATGTAATTCACTAGAGATAAGGCAGTGAGGATCAACCTAGCTAATTCTGAAAGTGGTCAAAAGTTTGCTACATAAAGAAGGCCTCTGGTTGAGGGAGAGTTGACGTTGCAACACAAGGCAGCAGCAAGATAGTAAAAAGATAACAAAACAGTAATTAATAACATACTGTGTTAAATAAACGTTGTAGTTATAAGATCCTTACTATAACTTGTTGTACCGTAATTAAAAGTGATTAAAAAATTACACTTCACCAACTTAATTCAGTTCACACTACAACAGATGTAGTCAAGCAATTTGCTAATACAAATAGTCTTAAATACTACTGTGCGAGTCAGACCTCTGGTGTTGGAAGAAAGTCTGCAGGTAGTGAATGTGTGTAGATATAAAATAATATATATATTTATATATATAAAATACATGCTTTTAACTTTTTATTCAAAAGTTCTTATTAATAATACAGATGTCAGAATGACTGTGGAGTTTAAAATTTTTGTGTGGGTTGTCATAATTAAACCTTCCATAAAATGTAAGGCACTAAAATGGGAAAGTGAGTAATAATCACACAAAAAAATTCAAAACAAAATTAATTTATTTTATGGAAACACAAGAGAAGTGTAATTGTTTTATTTTAAATTTATCTTTAATTTAGCTATAAAAAAATTTGTGATATTCATTATAAACTCAAATTGTAGAAAATACACAATTTGTACCATAATTACATATCTAAAAGACAATTTAAATCATTTATTAATAACTGTCTAGTAGATGAACAGAAAACATAGCCTGTACAGTAAGAACAAAAATATCAGATATTGGTTCTATAATTGAAAATGTACATTTTATTAAAATCATGTCTGAATCTGCTCTATGTGAATAATTTGGGGTGTCGAGACAGTTGGTTGTTCCAAATGTCCATTGCGTTGATGTCCAAATTCAAATTTAATCCTCAGCTCACCCATTTTGGACTTTGGCAAAATATTAGGTATCCACTCTATGATAAATGGAGTTGGTTCTTTTTGGTCTGAAGACATGGTACCTGTAAGTGAAAAGTTTTCTTGTAACTTGCTTTAAACAAAAATATATTACCACAATGTACTGAATTGTTTTATATAGAACTTTGTGTAATGTACAACTGTTTTAAATTGGGTATACTTTTGTAATTTTATGTGATGACAAACTGTCGATATCAGTGAAACTTACCTATTATTTATTCTTTGTGCATTAATGATAATAAAAGTATCTAATGTCACATTTTCCTCAACTGAAAATGTATTTTAGATGTACACACTTCTCCATAGAATGGAGAGCTCTTAATAGACACCATTGTCAGAAATATTTTTTGCATGTGTCAAGACTTGAAAGAATTTCCCAATCCTATATATATTAACATGTGATACACCAGTCTATGGTGCACTTAGATTTAGCTTATAACCCTTCTTCACTAAGAGAGCAACAGATTTTCCATGTACAATAATTCACTCAAGCACAAAGGACAAATTAAAAAGAAATACACTTCAAGTATGAAGAGTATCTGTCTGAAATACATGGTGTCCTACACCAGGCAAAGTGGAAGTTACAATAACCAAAGAATTCATAATGTGGAATATAAAATGCCCACAAAAACTGCAGGAGCAGAACTGTTTTCAAAATTACATTTTTCACAACAATGGTGTGAATGTGTAAATACTTCTAGCAAAAAAACTTTCTATTTCAATAATGCTTGTGCATGAAAAAAAAGGACATCTGATATGAATACCAGATTGAGAAATGATGATTGAACAATCAGTACAGAGGAAGTCAGGTGCACTTAGAGTGTTGGTTGCTTTCCCATTGGTGTAGGGTTGTAGCATATTCATTTGTATGCAACAACACAGCAACAGCACATGGAAACGTGAGAGTTTAGGTGGGAGCCTCAAGATAGAAAAAAAATATGCATACAGAGGGTAGCACTGAATCTGGAAAACGTATGTGAGTAGAAGTTACCTATTTTATCGAAAGTGTTCTTATGAGACCAAAATAATCAAGCACAATAATGGCAGTAGAGCATGCTGGGCATTATGTTGCATCAGATCACATTTCTGGTTATACAAAATGTCATAGAACTGGTTTTAATAGTGCCTTGACATACTATAATGTAATAAATACCCCCTTTGGAGCACAAAAGATTTGTTCATTCATTCATAGTAATGCATTACTTCGTCATAAATGAACTGTCGCTAAAACTATAATATACAACAATGTTGCTTATCTTTCTCCTCTCATTCTCCAGACATACACCTGCAAATCACCAGTATACAAAATTTCTTAACTGAAATATAAAGCATCCAATAGCACTGCTGCCAATTTTGGTATTCTCAGTTACCTAAGAGATTAAGGCTGGCCCCTTATACCTTAAGCCAGAGTCAACTTGTTGTCTTGAAGTCTAACGTGAGTTCAGAACTGGTGATTTTTTGGTGTAATTGTGGCATAGACTGTGGTCATTAAATGTCATAATTGATTTTCTATAATACTGTCAAGTCATATCATACAGATCAGTTGTTTGGTAGTATGCATATAACCATTTCACTACAATTCTCAATACATCAAAATAAGCTACCTTCAACTGCCTTTGCTAGTTTTCCAACATTTAAGTAGAACTTAAAACTTACTTTTCAAATATTATCATTAGATAAAAGTATCAAAAAATTTCACAAAATCTAAAACTAAAACTGAAGTAAGTATCAAACAAGCAAATTCTTTACATATGAAGATGATGTTTCTCTTTTAGAGTAGAAAATATGTGCCAAATTTCCTAAACCAGCTTTGAATTTTGAAAACATAGTTCATTAAGTGTATATGAAATTAATGATGTATTTTCAAACTGCACTCAGGTTTAATTTTCCACACTGTATTAAATGTTTTTTTCCCTTTAAATTATTGATTTAGTATATAGAGGCAGATGTGTACAAAAATGGTCCAATTTTTCCAAGTGTTTAATACACAAAGTACACTCAAAACTGTATAAAATACACATTTATGGAAAATGATAAGTTAGATAAAAAGTATCTGAAGAAAACTAATCAAAACTACTCTAAATGAAAAAAAATATGTATGGAATTATTACATGATACCATTCTTTACTACAGGAGTATGGGCCATTACTTAAAATATTTTCAATACTTTTATCATTGTATTGTTGAAACTGTTCTATGTTTTAACACTGCTATTTTGCAAACAATGTTACAGTTTAACAAACATCAAAATTCAAAGAGAAGTTCACATTTTACATTTATAACAGAAACAGCAAAGAATGCTGACACAACATGCTAACACATCCTGCTTGATAGTTGTGTAATAAAGCACTTTTATTAATAAGACCAAGTAAGAGATATCAATATTTATTAATGGTTGTATCTGATTGAGATGGTATATCAAATATAAAACTGGTTAGCTATATTTACTAGAAAATGTACATTAGTTAAACTTCATAAAAGCATCTGTTTTTGTTCTCAACAAATTAATCAAATAAAAACAATTTATGATGTAAGATAATGTGTAATACAGAAAAGAATAAACAAAGTTGTAGGCTATCTCATTAAACAACTGTGATCAAAATCATGATGTGAAACTACAATTATATTTGTGATCAAGTGGTTTCTGCAATATTGAGTACCTAACAAAAAAAAAGATAAATTATAAATTAATTTAGTACTGTACTGATTAATGCTTTTCTACATTAGATATAACATGTAAAAGAGTTATTCAAAATTAAAAGTGCTCAAGTTTATTATATGCAAGAAAACTTATACACAATTTTGTTAAAGTTTAAAATTTTCTTAACAGACTAACGACACCAATAGATCTTTTTAACTGTATGGGTTTACATACTTTACTGTAATTATGTTCACCATAAGGTTGTGTATAAATAAAATTTATAAAAATGTTTATTCCAGCCAAACTTTTCTTAAAAAAAACAAACCTATCTGTAGTATTTAAATGTTTATTCACATCATATAACCTCTCTGATGTTATGACTGCTAGATTGTATTATAAATACAAAAACAACCAAAAAATTAACTTCCATCATTTAATAAATTTTGAAATATATATTAATTACTTAATGATATAATATTTCTGTTTGTTTGTTTGTTTTTGAATTTAATGCAAAGCTACTCGAGGGCTATCTGTGCTAGCCATCCCTAATTTAACAATGTAAGACTAGAGGGAAGGCAGCTAGTCATCACCACCCACTGCCAACTCTTGGTCTATTCTTTTACCAACGAATAGTGGGATTGACCATTACATTGTAATGCCCCCCTGGCTGAAAAGGCGAGCATGTTTGGTGCGACGGGAATACGAACCTGCGACCCTCAGATTACGAGTCACACGCCTTAACCCACCTGGCCATGCCAGGTCTGATATAATATTTACTGTGTTAATTGGCTTATAAAGATTTAGTATTTGAATACACAACAATATTTTAGGTAGCTTTGTGCAGAGAATATAGGAAACTATTTTCATTATTATGACAAAACAATATATGCATGTATGTATATATCCATATATACATTAATGTAGTAGATCTTTGTACAGCTCCTTTATTGGTCCAACAAGACAGAAAATTATGACGTTTCTATGATTATATATATGTCTTTTTATGCTCTTCCTACATATATACTAGGTTTTACTAATATTTGTTTAAATCCAAGAAATTTTAAAAAATTTAATCTATATTTTCAATGAAAGAAATTATAAGGAAAATTATAATGAAAATACATTCTTACCAACTTTAAGAAAAGTCTTGAGCTCAAAGGGTTTTATCAGTGGTGTGTTTTGTGTTTTACAGAAATTTTCTGCAAGCTCCTCAACTTCCATACTTGGTTGTTTGTACAAGTCATATGTCCCATCTCGGTTTTCCACAAAACTACGGGTTATTTCCAATGGCATCTATGTGAAAAAAGTATCATATTAATAGTGCTATGAAAAGAAAAGTATTTAAAAAGAAAGTACACAAAAAGAGAATATTTTGTACCAAAGCATTTCATATGATGAAACATTTATAAAAATTACTTATGACAGTACAACTTCTTTCTTTCAAAACCACCTAAAAGAAGTTCTTACGGTATGAATTGCTGTGTCTTAGTAAGTGATACATTTTAAAACTAAAAGTCTGATTATGATTAGTCTCAAATTTAGTATCTGAGTTAGATCTTACAGTGTATACTGACAGCAGTAGGAGGGGAAAAAAATCAACATTTATTAACAATTCTATCTCCTATAACTGTAAATTGTTTAGACATACATAAGGAAACATTATGAATTTAAGAAATTTTTAAAAAATGGTCATGTGAAATTAAAGATGTTTTTCAATGACAGAGAGCATCAGAGACTACTACAAGTTAATTTATGTTCACCAAGATTTACAAACTGAAAACACAACTTGAAAAAGCTGGGACTATATAAACAAATGTCAAATAACCACAATTTGCATCCAGAAAAGATCAGATTTAATTTTGACCTCTAGTGTTAACATGAAATTAAAACTTTTAAAATGTCAACCTTCAATTAATATTGGGAGAGGCATATTTCAACATAAACTTGTTTGATAATTTCTAATTATACAACAGGACCATTCATGCATAGACTTGACACATTTAAAAATTGTTAAATTATATGAAGAAATATATAACTTGCAAGGGTATCAATTCACACTGAAGCTACACTAACAGTTAAGTCTTTATTTTTAATTAATGTTGATGCAACAAGCAAGTTACATTTACACTTTCAGATGGGTCCATTGTACAAAAGTTAACATTTTCTTTACCTAAAAATGTATTTCTGGTAAATACTCATCTCTTCATACACTTCTTTTTCATGCAACTGTTTTACACATTTGCATCTCACTAGCCATTAAGCAACTCCCATTTAATCTCACAAGATTTCTCATGAACTGAACTTCTATATAATGGTGTTATTAAATTGCAAAGTCCCACAGTAACAGAATGGTGACACACTAACTTCCTCTGTGCTTTTGCACTTGTCAATCTTCCTTCTTCAGCAAGGCAAGGAACACTGAGATCCATCAAAAGTGGAAAGGAAAGGTGGAAATGTATGTGAAGAAGCATCCATTGGAAATGTTCTCAGGTAAGGAAAATGTAACTTCCAAACACAATACACACCCATTCAAACATTTAAGCTAGAATCACACATAGAAGTAATGAAGGGACAGGTGCAATGATATACCTAGCTGAGTTCCCTTCAGAAAGTGCCTGAAGGATACCTATGGATCATGACACCTTTGGCAAGGGCTCAATAGACAATCAACCATGTGAGACCACATCTCCTGTCTTCCAGGGTATACTTTTCACCCAGGAAGAAGGGGAGGAACAAGCAAATGAGACCCATATGTTACAGGTGTGGGCAGAAAAAAAAACATGGTCATCTGAGTATTTGCATACAAGAGTTTGAATGGCCAATTTATGCAATGTGGTTTGATCACATTCAGATTGCACCTTGTGCTCACCTCAACTCTACCATCAGACTACTAGATCAACAACAGCTGTTGGAGGATGGGACAGAATTTATGATATAGTGTGTGGAATAATTTGCATGTGCATGTGTATGCCTCTACTTGATAAACAGACACAAACTGGAAAAGAAAGGTATGGTTTATTAGTACATGGTCACCTTGGGTCTACTGGGCAATCACAGGCCACAGGAGGAGGGCATATTATTGTATTATGTGCTTGCTTTAATTCTACTGTGCAGACTGAGGTCACAGGAGAAGGGCACAAAAGTAATAAGTATAGACATACGAAAGGTGACCTGCACTACAATGGCAACATCACCACCCCACTTCCATCTGATTGTTACCCCTTGTTCAAGCTTTGGCACTAAGTTCCAGTTGGTAAGGATTATCCATGGACCATCACCTAATGAATAGCAACTTTAACTCAGTTGCCCCAGACAGATTAAAATGCATATTAAGATGTTTGGGAGGTTTATTTTTACAATTTTACTAAATAACTTCCTTACTTCTGATGTCAAATCAAATTGGCATCAAAACATAATTTATAACTGAAATGTTAATATATGTTTTAATTTCCTAATTTAAAAGCAAATACACAGAAAAAAAAAGCTAAATATTGTTTTGTGTTTCACATAACATGTGCCCTTGTCTTAGCACTCTTTTGTTTTAAAATCTTATTATGCTTATACCAGAATGTGCATAGTGACTAGCAAATTAGAAATTCAAGATATGGATAAGCTAAATATGAAAGAAGAACCTCCCACCACTAGGATTTGCTGAAGTGTCCATTATGTTTAGCAAATCTACTAGAGTGGCTTCTCCCAATAATCCATTCTTTTAAAATCTTTTGTCTACTTCTACCTATTACTGAGTAGAATAGCTTTATAACTAACAGAAAGTGCAGACTTCTGCATAAATCTGACAGTCACTTGTAAATAACTTGAAGGAAAAAGTAATAACTTCATTAAAAGTGTTGAAAGGTAATGACTAAGTTGTTGCTCTGAATAGGAATGGGATTTTGGTTTGTTAAAACTTATATTTAAAGCCTACAAAAATGAATATCTCTTCAAACACAAACTCCACTTGAAAGAATAAATAAGGTTTAGCATGTGTGACACCTCAGCTCAATATTTTGTAATACCATAAGTACTCGAAATTCTTCTTTTTCAATGTGTTTTTTATTTATTGTTCTATGTTTTAAGAAAACAACAAAACTTTTGAACATTTATGAGTAGATACTAGATTTGCAAAATATCTGTAATATAGTTAGAGATTTGTATTTTGTAGACCAATATAGAGTTGTGCCTATTGAATGTGTGATATTGTAATTGTTTAAACTAATGTAAAATAAAAGTAAATTATACAAGGTCAGCTATTTTACAAATGTCTGAGAAAATAATGTTATGCTTTATAAAGAAGACTACATTTAGAAAGCTTTCATAAAATGTCATATGTAATTTTACATAAGTAAATCATTTTCATTATGCTTAAAATGTTGACAGCTATCAACTATAGACATCTCTAAATTAAACACAATGTGACAATCTTGTCAGCCATTCTGTACACACAAGAGAAATATGCTGTTAGTATATAAACAGTTAACAGACCAAATGATGTCATTTCTCGATAGTATTTGTTTGTGTGCACTTTTTTCAATATTAACTATTTGTTGTTATGGCAATAAGAGGTTATGTAAATAACCCAAATACATATCCTGTCTTATAAGTGGTAAATTACTGTTGGGCCTCAAATTATGAAATTGACTTTAGATGAACAATTTGAAAGGATAATAAGCAAAACTGGAAAATGTGGATTGATATTATTGGTAAATTTATTGGAAACAACAAGGATCCAACTTATGAAAATATTGTCAATAACATGTTCAATAAATTCAAAGAGTTGGGTTATAAAATAAGCTTGAAAATTCATTTCTCACACTCATACACTGACCATTTCCTTAAAATCTCAGTGCCATCAGCAAAGAACAAGGAAAACGATTTCATCAAGAAACCAGAGAAATTGAGAGGAGGTATCAGGGAAGTTGGAACATCAGCGTGATGACTAATTATTGCTGGTCAGTGAAACAAGGTGTTCTAGATGCAATATATAAAAGAAAGTTCACAATAAGTAGTTTTGAGGCTAAATGACATAGATTTCACATGCATACACACGAAAGAAAAAATCAGGATGAATGAGGACACATTTGTTTAACATAAATGTCATTCCTTTTTCTTCAGTTTGTTTATATTCTTGTTAATTTGTGTTCATTGTGGTAAACAAAATAATAATCTGAACTAAGTAAGTTTTTTCTTTTCCAAATAGAAAAAAATGAATGTTATTTTAAAAATTTGTGTACTTGAATTTTGAAAAGTCCATTAATCAAATCAAAACAGCTTTTATGAAGTTTAAACTTGCAGGCCTGTGTTCATTATTCAAAGAATTGCAGTATTTATTGTATTGGCACTGAATGATATAGTAAATGTTTTGACAGATTCAAAATACAATGTTATTGCTCTGGAGAACTCTTGTTGTAAACACTGTAGGATATATACATAAGCTTGATTTTACATTTTGTTGTTGGTATAAATGTTTTCACTGACTGTAAGTGCAGGGTAATTATTCTAACTTTTCCTAGAAAACAATGTAGGATATATAATACATTAGAAATCATGCTCTTGTAGCAGGGTCAAGTCGACGACCTTTTTGTACGTGTTTTTTTGCCTTCTAGTGTTTTTTATTATGGTGTTGAGTAAACAGTCCACTGACACAAGTGGCAATTTACTGTTTTATTTTTGGTGAGTCTCTACTTCAGTTGTTGGCAGTAAAATAAAAATAAATGTTTAGTAATTCAAACTCTCAAGAACTACAGTTGCTAATTATATTTCTGATTTTATAACTTTTCATTATACTTTGATTTATCTACAAGCTAAAGAACCAAGTTATTATTGAGGTAAAGGAAATGAGATATTGCATTAAAAATTATAGTATGGAACTATAACAAGTACAAAAGTGGTAACAAGGTTGGCCAATTTGACTGAAGCCATGTGGAAAAAGTTAAGAGAAAAGGGAAGAAGTACTTACAGTGGTGAAACCTGGATAAAGCATCTGGATCCCTACTGGTCCTAAAACTGGAAAGGTTACTTGTTAGTGACAATGCAATGGGTTACTACTTATCCCTATTTTTAAAATCTGCAAACATGAGCCAGGGAAGCAGACAAAGCACCCTTTTGTGTTAGAATAACTATGATCTGTACTGGACAACAGACAGATATATAAATATAGCATGAGAATATCTCACAGTGGATTTATACAGGGCAGGTGGTATAAGCACTTTCTGTTATCCTGACTTGTTATCTTGTTGGGATACTATAAGCAATTGCTAAAAAAGAAAGAAGGAAATATATTCACTGTCTAAAGAAAATGAACAGACTGTAGGAAGACAAATGGAAGCAGACAGTAACCTACACAAGAGAATACAGTGAGTGACAATGGCGTGAGTGGTGGTTCACATACCAGCCACTGGAAACTAGCAGCATGTGAATGAGTGAGTTAACAAATATGATGGGATGAAATGCAGAACAGCATGTGAGAAACCAAACACAGAAACTGACAAATCCAACCTTTAAGAGTAGAAAGATCTCACTGGTGAAAAAGGAATCCCAGGAAACAAAGCACTGAAGACAGAAACCTTGAAAGTAAGAGATACAATCTAAGTAGCTACAAACAACAAGAACCAGATACAGACTTATCCATGTCTGATTCAAATAGAAGAAAGAAAGACAGAGAAAAGGAGTGGTCACCTTCCTGAATGGCTGAAGTCTTAGGGTTAAGTCAGGATAAGAAATATACAAATAGTGGACAAGGAAAATGTAAGAGTAGATAGCACAGATATCTAAAAAGAGAGCAACCACAGGTGAGAAGTAAAAAGAGGTCTTGAGAGAATGTATATAAACTGCAGGTTGTCAATATATAGCTACCAGAGGCACAGGTTTCAGAATAACAATGAGATCCCATTTTGGGTCTATTGATAAGGAACAAGGTGGAGAGAACTGGAAATATCTTGTGGTATGGAAAAAGGTAAAATAAAATAGACAAGGTCAAATAACGGGTAAAGTTTCCAAAAGAGAGCATGCACAAAGAAAACCTAGGGTATACGGAGATCACTCTGTAGACAGAACATGATCTTTATGAGAGAGGCAGTCTGCAACCAGATTAGTAGTGCCTATTATAAAGTAGAAATAAGACAGAACCCATAAAGAAATGGCCCAAAAAAGAAGGTCTATGGTTTGAAAACAAAGGTACTGGATTGAGTATTCCCTTAGAGGTTGATACAGGAAACAACTGTAAAGTTGTTAGAATGGATCATAACATAATGATTCACAAGAAAAGATAAGAAATAAAAGTATACCAAACAAAATGCTAGAAGACTGAATTCATTAATATTGAGAGAAGACTCAACCTGGGTTCATGTGTCTGACGTGAAATCCTCATTTAGAGATCCTGCATAACTAGAGCGAAGCACCAGCAAAGAAGTACAAGTCTGATTTAGGTGGCAGTAAAGGAGCACCATTGATGATTTTGAATTCCACTAGTTGTGAAAAGTTGGTTGATTGATTTAGTGTTTTATGGCACAAAGCAGCTAGGCTATCTGAGCCAAACATCTGGTAAAAATTAAATTTATTAAAATTCATAAAAGGAAAAACAAACCAAAGTTTACAAAAAAACATAAATAGCATAAAATCAATGTTTACATCTACAATGTTAAGAGAAAAACTACAGTAATACAAGCTGCAAAAGACTTTCTGTAGCATAACTGCAGTTATTATAACTCGCTAGGAAGACAAAAAGGTAAGTACAAAAATCACCGTCAGTCACCTGAAGTTGGCCTTTCCAGTCCTGGTTCCAAGTTATTTGATGTTATGGCCATTTTTGAAAAGTAAAGTGATAAAAGTTTTAAAAGACTTGTAGCAAATTTTTAATAATAACAACTCACCAGAATAACTAACGGGTAGTTCAAACAGCAGCGTTACTAACTTGAAGTTGGTCTTTCCAGTACTGGTTTCGAATTATTTAACATTACGACCATTTTCTAAATTCAAATTGAATTAGATGGACTTTGATTCTTAAAAGGGAATCATGATAAAAAAGGCCTAATGTATAAATTAAAAAACTTAAATAGCATTAAAAAGATTAATGTCCTTTAAAAAACTAAAAACATTACCAAGGTGGCCAGTGTCACCATCACCAATAACACTGTCTAACATTGTGAACACACCTTGTGACAGAACATGCTTAAAATGGTGCTGTCATTGAGAGTCGTAACGATGGCAAGACAGTAAAATGTGGCTTATTGTGATCGCGAATACCAGCATGGCCCGGTATCAAAAAAAAAATAGATAGAAGTATATGTTAAGGAAAAATAGACCAGTCGGTTTTAAATATCAGCAAGAACAGGGTGTGAACTAACGTGAAGCAATTCCAGGGCCAATAGAGAACTAAACGAGTTAGTATAAATAGTGCAGTTTGAGTACTGCTTAGCTTCTATGTGATCCATGGCAAGAGAAATGGCATACAGTTCAGCAGTGAACACAGAAGCTGTAGAGGAGACTCTGCATGCAACCACCAAACTGCAACAAACCATGGCAGAACCTACACAGTCACCTGATTTCGAACCATCTGTATAAATAGAAATAGAAGGATGGTTCGAAAAAGGTTCAGCAAATAGCAGACAGTATTTCCAATCAGGAATGTCTACTTTTCTCAGATGACTTAAAGAAAGGTCACAACTGGGAACTGCAAGAAGCTATGGTGGGATGGGCTGACCAGTGGATACTGCAATGTTATCCAAGGACAGACCCAATTCATCCAACAACACCTGGATATGAAGACCAAAAGGAGCAATGGCAGACCATCTGTTCTCAAAATGCATGGCTCACCGAGGAAGAAAAACACAACCCCAGGTGGGATGCTTTGGTAAGGAATGAAGTTTTGAAGCATATAGTAAAGACAGTTGCAAATGGTGGAGGTGCAAAGAAGGTTTATGTGACGTGATGTATAAGCTCTGAACTGGGGAAGTGCAGAAAGCCCCAGTGCAGAGCCAAATTCCTTGATGATGAATGGGGCCCAGCATCTTTAAGACAGAGGGTCTAGCAGAGCCATAGACCAGTGATCCATAGTCAAATTTTGATTGAATAAATGCGTGATATATCTTTAGCACAGAACATCAATCTGCTTCCCAAGTGGTGGAAGAGAGGATGCAAAGGATGTTCAGTGCTCTTGTACATTTGACCTGTAGTACTTGATGTGTGGTATGAAGCTCAGCTTAAGGTAAAAGATAAGCCCCTAAGAACTTTGTCTCAGGAACCACAGGCAGCACAACTTCACTGATATGGAGTTCAGGATCAGGATGAATACAAAAGTACATACAAATGGTTTTAGGAAGAGAGAAGTTAAAGCCATTTGCTGTGGTCCACTTCAGTAAGTGATTGAGGGTAGTCTGTAGCTGCTGCTAAACATACCTCATGTTGAGGTAAATAGATAGAAGTAGATGTTAAGGAAAAATAAACTTTCACATCTCATGTCAGTCATCGACAAGGAGCCTGTTTGCAACAGTGAGAGGGAGTTGTTCAGTGATGGCGTTAATTTTTTATACTGAAAAGTGTGACACTCAAAACACAGCCCTGTGGGACTCCAAGTTCCTGTAGAAAAGAATAGGAAAGTGTAGAAACAACATGAACTTTGAATCTCCTGTCCATCAAAAATTTTTTAATAAAAATGGGCAAATGGCCACATAACCCATATGTATGGAAGTCTCACAAAATGTCATACCTCCATGTTGTATCATAAGCCTTCTCAATATCAAAGAATACTGATACAAGATGTTGTTGTTTGAGAAAGGCTTCTCTGATTGACATTTCAAGTTGAATCAGGTGGTCCATGCTGGAGTGCTGTTGTCAGAACCCACACTGGGTGGGCAAGAGGGTTGTTTGATTTGAGGCACTGAACAAGACGAGCATTAACCATCCTCTCTAAGGTCCAACAGAGACAGCTCTTCAAAGCAACTGGGAAGCAGTCTGAAGGAATGTTGGGATCCTTCCCAGGCTTAGAGAAAGGTAGGACAATAGCCTGGTGCCAAGCATCAGGAAAAACATTCTCCTGCCAGATCCAGTTAAAAACAATCAGAAAAATAGCAAAAGAAGCAGGAGATAGATGGTGCAGCATTTCATTGTGTACATCATCAAGTCCAACTGATGAAGGGCCAGTTTGAGTTCCACCAGTGTAAAGGGTCGATTATAGTCATAAAGACAATCAGTTCAAAAGGAAAGAGGTGATCACTCTGCTCAAGTCTTGATGACTAAGAAGGTGGAAAAAAGAGCAGAAGTGCTAGATACATGGCAAAAGCTTTCACCTAGAGTATCAGTAAAGCTCCAGGTATCAGCTACTTCCTGGCCATCAGGGAGTAAGATCGAGAGGTGGACAGAATTAAACTGCCCACTGACCTTTCGAATCTTGTCCCATATGACTTTCAAACTGGTGGTAGAAGATATGCTGGTTGTGAACTTAATCCAAGATTCCTTTTGGCTTTGATGTCTTACCCACCGAGCATGTACATGGGTCTGCTGGAAAGCGATGCAGTTCGAGAGTGTGGGATATCTATGGAAAGTATTCCAGGCCTGTTTTTGAGCCTTCCTTGCCACATGGCAGGCAGGATTCCACCATGGATGAGGATATAGTGGAAAACATGTGGAGGTTTTAGGAATACATTGACCATATGCTTGTATAATACAGTCAGATATTCCTACCACACAGTCATGTATTGATGGCTTACAGATGATGGCAGGATCAAGTTCTGCGAGAGCAGTGAAAGAAAGCCAGTTTGTGTGATCCAGCTTCAACTGGGATATGCGGTTTGGGTGGCATCGACCACGGCCAGTCTCTCTCAAAATTATAGGAAAATGATCACTACCTTGTGGATTATTGTCATCCCTCCATGAAAAATGGGAGAATAACGAATAGGAACAATTGGAGAGATCAATAGCAGTAAAGGACTGACTAGGTGCATGAAAATACATAGAAGAACCAGTATTGAAAAGAAAAACGTTGTGATCAGAGAACATACGCTCTACAGAGCGACCCCTCCTATCAATATCAGCACTTCCCTCCAGAAGGGATGATGCCCATTAAAGAGAGATGGCAACTGTTCAATGAGAGCATCATAGCCTGATTGATCATATGTCTCCCCAGGCAACAGGTAGAGAGAACGAACAGTAATGGTATGACCCAAGGAAACATGGATGGCTACGGCCATCAAGGGTGTGCCAAGTGGCAAAGAAAGGGTGGGCTCATGCTGATCAGCCAACAGTGCCACCCCTCCAAGCACTCATCCATTTCTCAGCCTGTCATTTATGTACACAAAACCACTGAAAAGTGACTGTATCAGCAGTTTTCAGAAATATTTCCTGTAAGGAAAGACACACAGGATGGTAGGAAGCAATCAGTGGTTTGATACCATACAGATTAGAATGTAAACCTCGACAGTTCCATTGTATCAAGATTGTAATTTTTAATTACATGTAGGCAAATTGGGTGGAGAACCCTTCTGTTTACAACTGTGTCTTTTTCTCTTACTGTCCTTATTCAAGGTACCTCCATGGATCCTGCCCTAGGTTGACTGGGCAGGTCTTTGCTGTTAAAAGGGGATTCCAGTGACTGAGGACATGAACGAATAATTGTTTTGTAACTTGGGGTGGGAGAATATGTATCCAAGGAAATGCCTGTACCCAGAAGCAAAGGAAGTGGATCTTGGAATTTGTTGGAATATATGTAAGGGAGAGAGATAGGTGTTGAAGTTGATTCGTCTACTTTTTTAACCATGGAGGCCAAAAGACTTTTCATTTGTTTTAAGAATGATTCTCTTGGAAGCACAGAGAGATCTGTCTGCATTTCCACTGCAGTTGTGGAATGAAGTGCAGCAGCATATGTCCAAGATGAAGTAGTGAATAGCAACTTTCGAGCCTCAGGATAAGTAATGTTATGAATCCTTTTCAAATGCTGCAACTCTCTTTCTTCCAACCATTTAGGGCAAGAACAAAAGTAGGATGGATGACAGCCATTGCAACTGACACAATGAGGGTCCTTTTCACATTCATAGGTATCATGGTCCTTGCCACCACAACAAGCACATGTCAAGAAACCACAACATGACATATTTGAGTGATCGAACCTCTGACACTGGAAACATCAGAGAAGGTTTGGAATGTATGACCGTAACCTACAATTACAATAACCTGCCTTGATAGTGGTAGGTGGACGTGGTGATGTAAATGTCAGAATGAGGATACTGGTCGGAATCATAATTTCATCTTTATGAGTGAAGATATGCCTCACTGCAGAAACTCCTTGAGTGGAGAAAGAATCTCTGACTCGAGGATGTTCTTCAAATCCCTCTCAACAATAACTCCTCATGATGAATTCAAAGTAGCATGAGGTGAAACCTCAATAGGTACATCCCCAATTGCCTTTGAATGCAAGAAGAGTTCACTGAGTTGAGATGTTGATATTTCCACCAATATGTCACCAGATCGAAGCTTCTTTACTGACTTTGAAGAGCCAGAAAGTCCCTCTAGTTCCTTCTAAATGAAAAAGGAGACATTTGCCCTTCAGATTTGTCTGAAAGATAATGTAGGATAAGAAAATGAGGTATGACAGGTGTTACAGATGTTGAAGATTGCTGCTCAGAATCTTCAAGACGAGGTAGTTTACCTATGGACTGTTTTTCACTATTTTATATAAGTTTTCATTTGGAGAATTCATAATATAAAAAGGAAAATTTCAATTCCCAATGACCCCACCCACCGATGGGGATACACTATAATGTCAAACAAGGACACTGCAGCAATGCCAAGGTTTCATGAGCACTATACCCAAACACCAGCATCAGATACAATGCCCACAACATCCAACACTGGTACTTGGATGACCCAAGCCTAAATGGACCAGCCGACTGACCCAAGGGGCTACCCCAAGGTCGCCTGTCTACAAGAATTCAAGGCCAAAGTCGTGTGTTAGGGTTGGACCCCTCAACCACCAGGATCCTCTCCTCCCCTTCACAGGTCGTCACGCACGGCAAATACGTGGGTGGATGTTCAGATCCCAGAGGAGATAAACTGAAAGAACATAACCTTTCCTGGGAGATCCCCTCACCACATACAGGAATTCACACCAAGGGGGAGTGGTGAAAAAACTGTTGGAAAAGAAGAATATATGCAGAACCTAAAGGGATAAGTGGTTCTAGTTAAGTCATGGTCCCCACAAGCAAAAACTTTTCACACAGTATGAAGAAGATAGGTGATAATCTTGGTGATTATTAGTTCGATATCTCACAGGGGGGATTAAAGAGAGTGAGCACAGCTGAAAATGGAGTTGAAAAACACTCATAGATGAACAAGATAGGTGAAAATGATGAAATTCCTTAAGTGTTGATGAACACCACTTCCTTGAGACAGTGTACATAGCTAGGTTTGGGTGTACAAAGAAGAAAAACGTGATTACTTAGGAGAGGAGGAAGGGAAGAGAACCGGAGAAAAAGTTTGTGTAAGAAGTACAGTAACCTCTCTGTTTATGCAAAAGAGTGACAACAGTTATACAATGAGACAGATTTAGTAGACACTGCAACACTTGATGAGCCTGACACAAGGTAGAAGAGAAAAATTGAGAACTGAAAGACAGGATAAAGGGAAGTAGGTAAAGGTGCAGTGGCAGAAAGTTGGGCTTGAAGCAGTGTAGAAACTAAGAAATGATGAAGGGCAACCTCTGTCACAAAACATAATCCAAATTCTCCCCAGGATGAACAAAAAAAGTAATTTCAGAAGCCTTACAAAAAAACACTCCAGTCCAAATGAATGTTTCTATCTCTCAGCAGACAAAAACATGTACAGACCCAACTGAAAGTGACTGTGACTCCCTCTCCCTCAACTGTAGAGAGATGCTAGATAGCAAAGTGGGGAGTAGGAAAACTCAAATTAGTTTTAAACCAGACATGCTTGGCTAACATTACAAAAGTTGCATTAACATGCACTCATGTCACTGTATCCAATAATATAAAACTGACCTTTACTGATTTTAGTCTTTACAAAGTGACCTATCTTAGCCATGCTTTAGTGGACTAGTATACTTTATGTTTGCATTACTGACAACAGTAATATGGAAATTCATACCCACAAATATCACGTTTAATTTAGTTTGAGTTTTTTTTAAAATTATAAGTATACTGAAATTCACAAGGTGGCAAAAAAATCATCCATAATGGGATGATGCATAACACTTTGTCAGAATGTGACCAATGCTTTTCAAAAAAACATAATTACATTGCACTGCACAACAATTTTTTTGAAAAGTTTTTGCTCATTGTAACAGGTACCTGGTGGGTATGCACAAATATAGTTTTGATTTTGCTTCGTCACATAAGAACTCTGAGAAATAGACAGTTAACTGTTTACCGGCAATAACGTATTTAATTGTGTTTATGTTTCTAATACGCTATTAAGTTCAACATAATTAAAAGTGTTTTGCTCCTGATTTTAGTTTGTATTTAATGTCCGGTGCATCATGTTGCAGTGTCCAACAGTAGTTAGCAAGAATTGACGGATTCCAATTGTCCTGATATCATTTTTCCATTGTAGCATTGTCCTGGTGAAATGGAAGATTTCGATGAAACAATACATGATGGGCAAATTTGGATGTGATTTTCGTGATCAGCAGTCAAAAATCTATAAGGAACACCCAACAGCGTTCCAGAAGCAAAAACTTTGTTGTGCAGTGGCATCAAAGTGAAGTGCTTGTATACAGTAACAAGAAATAGGGAGCATTGATGAGGATGGAGAAAGTTTCAAATTATATATTGCCAGGGGTATTTAAGAGGGGTATAAAAAACTGGAGCATGCAAGATCAATGCTGAGGCTGGCAAAGCCAATGTTGAAGAATAGCTACATTGTCAGTGCATGGTAAGTATGTTTTAGAATCAACCCTATCAAAATGATAAGCACCATTCAGGTGCCAAGTGCACATCCAAGCAAATGAAACACTAAAAAACAATAATAATCCTAACTCTACCTAAACAATTTTAACTCGGAAACATTTTAGAATTAAAAATTGTCCTTTTTTAACATTAATTTAGTGTAATTTACAGAGAAAACAAATCATGGTCATCTCAATGTTTATATTTTTTAAGTAACTTATTCCCTAATGAGAAAATTATTCATGCATTGCCTCTCGTATGGTTTTCCTCCTGTGTTGTGGCTTTATTATTACAGTTCTTGTTCCCACCTATTTAAGATGCCACTGTATGTGGCCTGAAAATTTACTAATGAAGCTCTGCTTTGAAAAATAGTTAAAGAGAATATTTAAATACAATGTTGTATAGTGTAATATAAACTGTTAAAATCAATGTGTAGAGTGAATACAGTAGTGAGTAGCATTTTCTGATTTCTTAATATACTGACTTACAAACAGCTCCTGTATGGGTAAATAAAAGAATCTAATGAAAACTTTTAAGAGTTAAAACCAAAGAATAGTTCTGAGAAGTCTATTGTAGATTCCTTAGATGTTCCTTTTTTGTAAAATCTTTCAAACTATATCTGTTTTAAAGCTACAGAAATTTCGTTCTATAACTTAGGTAAACTTAGTTAGGCTTAGCAACTACTTTAGATGATGGTATAATATTCTGATGTCTCCAATATTTATTTATTGCACATTAAATGCTAAGTTTGCTGTATCCAAAAACTGTACATAAGAAGCATATTACTTATTGAAAAGATTAGTTAGATGTAAATTTTCATCACAAATAACACTGTTAACACAAATCATGAAAGCTACTTAGACAGACAAAGATCAGCAATTATATTTTTAAATGCAAAGTTAAACTTCACTGATAAACTTTTATTAGTTTCTTCAATGTTTTTCATGATTTATGGTAGAAAGTAACGAATACTGCAATCAGTAAAATAAAGTATCGTGGAATATGTGTTAATGAACATCAAGTTCAAACTATCTGCATATACAAAATGGAACTTTTTGACTGACAATAAAAAAACAATAATTCTGAAATGCAAAAAAATTATTTGTTATACTTCTTCAAAACAGTCTCAAAATAAAATTTTGTAAATTTTAAAAACAAAACAATTATAGAAATACTAAATAAAATAAAGTTTTTAAAGTCAAAACTAGATATTATTTAGTAATTTTATACTACACTGAATGTAATGCAATTTGGTTACATAGTTCCATTATAAGAAGGTAAAATACTTAAAGAATATCAATTACATTCCTCCAGTTCAGGGGTCACCAAACAACGGCCCACGGGCCAGATACAGCCATCGAGGTCATTTTGTCTGGCCCACCAGTAGCTAGCCACTTGGAAATAAAAAGTGACATTTCATCAAATGTCTGACTGTCATAACAAAATAAATCACCCCGATGGTTGCTTTAAGCTGGCAAACACAAGACGTTATGATAAAAAGAAACAACGCTGTCACGCGCATTTTTAACCAAGAGGAAAATTCTTCTTTCGTCCTTCAGCCTGTTTATTCATATCGAGGCACGTATCTATGAAAGCATTAGGATTTGGAAAACAAGTACAGACTGAACCCTTATCCTATCGACTCGTCTTATAAATTCAGCAGCCTAGGGTAACTGCTTCAGCAAGCTCATTTTCTTAGTAGTCGGGTTATGCACTTTTCATAACTCCTTCTTAGGTAAGTGTCGTGGCAAAAGTATGTTTCAATATATTTTGTTTGTGCATTCTTGTACCAGTACAATACTTTTTTCACAGCATTCTGTGTTTTTCATTTTCAGATCCTGTTTTTTTCACCCATCGTTATGGCTTCTTTTAAAAGAAAAAAAGTAGACTCTGAGTGTCATGCTTTCAATGAAAAATTGGGAGAAAAGTACTTCTTTGTGGAAACAAAAACCCAGAAAGCTACTTGTGTGATATGCACCAAAAGTGTTGCTGTTTTGAAAGAGTACAATCTTCAGTGTCACTATGAAAGGAAACATCTATCAACATATTTGAAATTTTCGGGAAAGTTCTGTTCTGAGAAATTTGAATCCATGAAACATGTTTTTGAATCTCAAAAGAATCTCTTCACGAGAAAGTTTGCTGAAAATGAATCTGTCACTTGTACAAGTTACAAAATTAGTGCATAGGATGGCAGAGTGAGGAAAACCTTTTCCTGACGGCAACTTCATCAAAGAGTGTGTGATGGAAGCAGAAAATGAGCTGTGTCCTGAAAAAGCCAATTTCTTTTAAGGTATCAGCCTTTCAGCAACTTCAGTTGTACAGAGAGCAGAAGAATTTGGAGAGAACATCGCATTACAGATACACCAAAAAGCTAGAAACTTCCTATGGTATTCTCTGGCACTGGATGAGTCTACTGATCTCTTGAGTACGTCACAACTTCTCGTGTTCATTCGTGGAGTTAATTTGGACTTTCAGATCACAGAAGAGTTGGGATCAGTTTGCAGCATGCACGGTAGAACAACTGGAGAAGACATTTTCATGGAAGTGCATAAAACTTTCCAAGACTATAACCTTCAGTGAAATCAGCTTATAGGTGTAACAGTTGATGGAGGAAAAAAACATGGCTGGAGTATAGAAGGGTCTGGTGGGGTTGATCAGGAAACAGTTGAAAGATCTTCAACTCCCAAGCGCTCTGTTCATACACTGCATCATACATCAGCGAGCACTCTGTGGAAAAGACTTAGATATTTCTTGCATACTGAAACCAGTCATTTCTGCAACGAACTTCATTCGGGGTGATGCACTTAACATCGCCAGTTCAAAGCGTTTCTTGAAGAAATTGATTCAGATTTCTGTGACTTGGCTTATCACACAGCGGTGAGGTGGCTCAGCTGCAGTAAAGTCTTGTCTCGTTTTTATAAGCTGAGAAGAGAAACAGATATATTCCTTGTCGAGAAATATAGAACATCCACTTCTGTCGGATCCAACCTGGTTGCCATTTTTGGTTGACATCACATCCCACATGAATGAATTGAACTTGAAACTTCAGGGCAAGAATAACCTTGTCTATGATCTCTATAAAATCATTAAAGGATTTTGGAGAAAGCTGTCATTGTTTGAAGCACATTTGGAAGGAGGAAACCTCTCTCATTTTCAGTGTTTCAATGAGTTTCATGCTGGAATCACAGAAGATGTCAACCTGGAGTTTCAGAAAAAGATTATTGATGATTTAAATAAGTATTTTTTAGAGAGATTTTTGGATCTTGACAGAATCGGAAGTGACATTTTCCTTTTTCAGAATCTTTTTGATTGTGTCATTGATGACGTGCCAGTGGAACTTCAGCTGGAGGTCATTGATTTACAAGGAAATGATTTGTTGAAAGCAAAACACAGAGAGGGGCAACTTACTGAATTTTACAGCTGCATACCTGAAGATGATTTTCCAAAGCTGAAGCAGTTAACATCTGGTATGGCATCAGTGTTCGGAACAACTTATGTCTGTGAACAAGCATTTTCAAAAATGAAGTATGTGAAGTCGGTACATCGATCAAGGTTGACTGATGAACATTTGAAAGCAATTCTAATGATTGGATGCAGCAATTCAAAACCAAACATTAAAGATATTTTAAAAGCCAAACGCCAATTTCATAAATCTCACTAACTCTTTTGTGGCTTAGTGAAATTCAGATATGTACTCACTATGTGCAATGTAACCAATGATTTTGCTAATGTCATTTTCTTTGATAACTTTTCGGTAAATAAAAATGTTAATTGTATTTCTGTTTGTTTTTTATTATATGTGTGTATTGCATGCTACTCCCACATGGCTAATGTGGTATCCTAAACTTAGTGTTAAGTCTTTTACAGAGAGCTTTCGTTCTAGCTTATGAGTATTGAACAAAATGATCATGCGGCCCGTGCTTCTCATTGCCCAAGTAATCTGGCCCCCTATGAAAAAAGTTTGGTGACCCCTGCTCCAGTCTGAAAAATAATAGTAAAAACAATAGATCAAAACATCTATTAATCTATTACCTTTGGAGTGTCAAAAATCTGCTTGAGATGTATAATATTTGTAATATGCCATGTATATTTTAAGAAAGTACCCATTGGTAATTCATCTTTTCTTATAAAGGCTGTTGTTGAATTTGGTAGTCTTTTTTTCTTTCCACCAATAGCTATTCTCTGTTGTAGGCAATCTAGAAATGTTTCAGGGGCATGAAAAACCAAATGGTCAGGATGACCTGCAAATAGAGAAATGTAAATAAATGTCAATATACATACAAATGACAAAAAGTGAAAGACAATAATGAGAAAAAAATCAGTTAGTCTAGCTAAAAACACATAACTACTTATTTTTTCCCTTTATGGTATCACTAAGAAGTTCTTCAATTGTATGGCTTGATGGTTAGTATTGGTGGATTAGTGTTGTTATGCAAGACACAACAAGAAAAACTTGGATAAAAGATAATAAAAAATGAACTGACACACCTACATGAAAATTAGTAAAATGTTTTTCATTTACACATGTGATTATATTCTTTATTATCTTTTATTTAAATTGCATTGCACCTTGCCCAGACAAGTTAAACCTTCTTCCAGGAAACAAATATCAGCAGAAAGCTGTATTGAACTGCTAATCATTTGTCTAAAATGTTGACCACAGAATTATTCCTTTAGAAAGATTTTTCCCACTTCTTTGTACCTGTCAAATTTATGATGCCATAACTAATTGAATTTTGTCACTGTACTACATTTGCTAATGGCAAGTTTGCTTTGAGTATGCCATTCCATTGAAAGTCATCATCCGACACAACAGACACCAGTGCACGTATGCTGCAAAAAGTTACATTCTAACTTATTGGGTTGAGAAATAATTCGTGAGCGTTTTTTCAAGTTAAACAAATATATTCATAAATGAAACGCTTTCGCAAAATATTTCATGTCATTTGGTAGATAATTTTTTGCTCTAATAGATGGTGTGTTTGATTTTCATATGTCTTTAATTTTTGCTTTCATTTTCAGCTCATTAAATGGACCGTCAAGTGGACAAAATCGAGCATTTTCGACACCATCTGCTTTTCGCATTTAATTTCTTGCAATTTCGTTTAAAACAATGCATACTATATACCTAGGTATTACATGAAATAAAGTATCATAATAAATGTTTTGGGTGTAATGTGTTCATGCATTGAAGTATTGTATAGTCTTGCATGTAATGCTTGAATGAAATTATTTAAAAACGCTCACAAATTATTCCTCAACCAAATATATAAGCCAAACTTTACAACCATTTTTAATTGACCAAACTGTAAGGATAAGAAAATTTGTACTTGTTTTTCCATTTAACAAAGTGAAAAATGGTCAGTGAATTTAACTATTTATTAAAACATCTTTTTATGTTTCAGCCAATTACTATCATTTACAGAAAATACCAATTAGTTACTTATAACAGGAAAGAATCTTTTCTTGCCAAAGATACCATTTATGAGAAAGAACTTGTTCTAACCAAGAAATGTAAGTATAGTGACAGACAGCAACAGACTCTAATGATTTTCAAGTGTAATTAACAATTTATAGAAATTTGTTTTTGAAAAATTATTTACATCACTCTGGAAATAATTTATCTCAAGTTTATTGCATGGTAGCTTTCCTCAGTATTTGATTCTATTACCTTTCAGTTGTTAACTGGTGATAATATGAGATAAAATAAAACAAAAAATAAATTAGCATTTTATAAGGTATATTTCATTTCATTTTTTATCTGGTAATACAACTCTTCAAATCTTAAGAGTTTTTAAATTCTGTAATGTTGATTAGCCACAACACATCTGTGCTAAGTTAACTTCAAATTAAGAATGGCCATTAGCAAATAATAATTTAAATTTAGTTTTCAGTGTGGGGTTGGTGAGCAATCAGTCTCATAGATTGATTTGGTAAGGCGTAAACTGTTATTTAAGCCAACGTTAATCAATTCAGGCTTTCTACTGTTAGTCATAAAAACTATTTTAAAGTAGACTGAGTTCTCACACAACACTGTAATAAGTCATGTATACATAAAAAACACTTGTCACCATATTTTAAGCTGCTTTTATAGTTAATTCAGCTTCCAATTATTCTCATTCTTCTGAACATCAGAATAAGCTATATATGTGAAAGTAGACAATTATCAGACTACTTTCATCCTTTATTAAGATGTACGTAAATTTTGTCTGTGAATGCCTCAGTGAATGTGGTAGAATCAAGTTACTCAAAACAGATGTAACAGTGAGTGGATTGTGATGACGAGTGTGTTAAATTATTTTATACTTCAGTTAGTCAATAGGCCATTATTTGAAAATGTTAAACTTTATTAGCACAAACAACAATTATGCAAATCAAGCATTAACAGCATAAGCACTTCTGAGTTGTGTTTCAAGCAAGTATATCATAAGTGTAAACAAATTTCCATAGAACTGAAGATTTACAAAAATGAAGAGCTTTTAATGAGAAAAAAAAGAAATTCAAAGCCAAGTTTCACATACAATTACAAATACTTTAGAAATTTCTTTGAAGTGTTTGAGAATTCTTGACTTCTATATCATGTATTGTTTTTATACTTTTGATAACATTGCCAGAAATTTTAAAAATAAAATGACACTTCTCAATAAAATATAACCCACAAAGAGTTTCAAATAAGCCCTGAGATACTCACCATCAAATTGGTAATGCATGGTTTCGTTGATTTGTTCAGTAACACTTGCAAGCCATTGTTCAAAACTAATAGAAATTGTGGATTCATCAATAGGTACAGCTCCTAAACATTCATGAAGAGTCACAATTAGTTCTGTAGCTTTATATTGTTAGGAAGCTAAATTCTATGGATATTTGAACTCCAAATAAAATTCTGTTATAACTAGCTGAAGGTTACACTATAAATTATTGCCAGCCTCTGACCACATGTAACTGATTATCTGCAACAAATAACTGTCAATATTGTCACTGCCACTACCATCACCAACAGCAGCAGTAACACTGTCAGCAACATCATAAATTGTAGTAACAAAACAATAAGAGCAATCATTAATATAATTACTAAAATTTGCTGCAATCTGAAAGCTTGTTTTTCTATTTTATTTAAGCCAAAATCTAAGTAAGTAATTTATTTAATTTAAAACAAACTAGAAAACAAAGGAAAAAATACTACCTTTTACATTCAGTTTCACTCTTAATGTACACATCTCATTGCAGCATAAAAATATATGCTAATCCTTCAAGGAACTTAATATTTTTTTTGTAGGGGTGGAAAAAAATATAGAGTGAAAAATATGCTCTTAAAATTTCATTCATTATCCTTTTGAAATAACAATTTTACTATTTTAAATCTCTTTTAACATCCTAAATATTAGCAAAATATTAATTTGATGATTATAATAATGTTTGTACTAAATGTATTTTTAACCCTTTCTCAATGGGCTTGGTATAATATAAGAGTTAAGTATTTATACTCTAACTTTTCATACTGTGTGTGTACTTTCACAAAATTTGGTAGAATATTAGAAAGACTGCATATTGTTTGAACATATAAAATCATATTTTTAATAAAACTATGTGTGTGAAAATATAGTATATTACTAGTCCAAGTGTGAAGTGATTTTCATGTTATGATTAAAAAAATATTCTTCATTCAAAATATTGCAAATATTTTTTGTGTAATCTCTAAAATCTCCTAAATACATTTCAAACTTTTGTTTTCAGTAAAACTATATACTTGGTCCATTGTTCTCTCTACCCTAACTATATGGGATCTGTCAATTTGACCGACCTTGTAACCACCATAAAATATTAAGAAATAACTACTAATTATGTTTTTCATACTAGAATGACTATAAATTATAATATGAAAATACAAATGTTTAGTCTAAATATTTAAATTTTATAATATTATGTATTTACATATGTTTATTATATTGGCATTCCAGTCAAGTCTGGCTAACATTACAAAAGTACCATCAATGTGGTACACGTGCACTCATGTTACTGTATCCAATAATATAAAACTGACCTTTACTGGCTTTATTCTTTACAAAGTGACTTGTCTCGACTGTGTTGTAGTGGACTAGCATTTTGTAGAAGACAGCCACATTTCAATTATTATGCATTATATATGTATATAGGCTACTAATATTTATAAATACATTCTTATACTTATTTTTTTTAAAACGTGGAACAGTAAATAAATACATATAGCAGACAGTTATATCTTCTAGTTATGACCTTTGTACTTGTTCATTGCTAGTCATAGGTTGCTAAGCCTCATAAAAATTTTGCATGTAGTAGATGTGAAAGGGAATAATATTTTAGGTTTTATACATACATTTGAAATAATCAAAAACAATAAATTACTACTTCAATACCACAGAATTCCACTATAACTTATCAAACTTAGTAACTAAACTGTATTTGGGTCTAAAAATATGAAATTTTGAGCTTATTACAGTTTCACCTTATCTTTTCAAATCTATGTTTTAAAATAATCCTACTAAAATTAAGAAAGACTCAGAAAGAGACATTTAGAAGAAATGAGCCCTCACAAATAAATTATTTGACCTGAATTACTGACCAACCAGTTGTGGTTAATTTACTGTGGTGAACAATTTGTTGGTGATCAGTTAAAAGCAACCATGTGTCACAGACAACTAATTACAAATAAGATACTGGTTTTCACTAGACTGAAAGATAAATCCTCTCAAACAGTGCTTACACAAGAGTTAGCTACTTAGTAGTAGTATTATAGTGGAACAGTGTTAAGTTCTGTTAGTTATTTATAAAAAATTGTCATAGTAAATTCTGAAAACATGAGAAAATGAAAGTAATCAGAAGTAATCACTTTACAGTGCCATTTATGCCTAACAAAAGGGTAACAATTTAACTTGCTATTTTTCTATCATACACTAACTCCATCACATAAACTAAATATGATGTTGATATGCTGATTTATAACTTACTAAGGTTAAAACATGGCTTAAATTAGGATAATCATAAACAGCAATATTATTAAAAAAATTCTTGTAATTAGTATTTTGACTTTTTCTTTCCATTTTTGTGACAGAGAGACAATTTTCTAAATAGCAGAAAACAAACTTTTTTACAGTATAGGTTACTACAGTAAATTGTTCTTGCAAGATGCTTTTAACTCCAAACATTTCACCACTTCCCAATTTCTATAAATTACAAACTGTTAGAAAATTTTTATTGAATTTTCTGACAGATTTCTTGACCAAAGGAGAGAAAGCTTAATCACATGTCTGCTTGTGTTCCTTCTGCAAACTTTTTCACTTAATTAAAATTTCTTATGTACAGGACTTTTTGTTGTTTATGAGTTCAACCTTATCAGTTATAAACATACTGGTGGAAATTTTTAATATGTTAAGAATATCAGTATTCTAATCAAGAAAGATTTTCAAATCTACACAGAGTTTGATTTTGAGGATACACGTGTATAGCAAAATATCAGCATTCTAATAAAGGAAGACTTTCAAGTCTCCACAGTTTTGATGTTAAGGATACAGATGTTCAACAGAATATCAGTGTTTTAATGAAGAGAGCTCACAATTCTTCATGGCGTCTGATGACTGAACGAAGTGGCATGAAGTAATATTTGCAATAAAAAATAATGAAATTTATGCCAACAGCCAATCCTTTATTCATTTACCAGCATTGACAAATAGTGACAGATTAAAACACAGATGAATGCATCCAATGAGAAAACTGTTCAGGAAATATTGATGAACGAGTATCTACATATCCAGTATTATGGGAGCATGTTAACTATGTAAGAATAGCTATTTACAGGCAAACATAATGTTAAGTTCAACTACTCAAATACTGCATTCCACCAACACCCATAACATTTATACAAATCAGTAAGTCCTATACAGGAAATGCTTAAAAGATCTTCAAACATGTGAGAATGCTCTGCAGTTAGCTGCTTTAAAATAAGTTTCTGATTGCTGTACCAGGATCTCTTTTGCTGCCTTCAATAAGACTGTTCTGGGTGTAAAACACAAAAATTTTCTAGCTCCTTCAGCTTAAGACACAATCAACTGAAAGAATAATAACACATTAAGATGGCCATAAGGAAGCAGATAACAGTCTCCTCACCAAAGCTAAAGAGAAACAGATACAGCACAACATTCAAGAACAATACAAGCAAGCTATCATCCTCTTCACAATGCAACATTCCTAATAAATCAGCTTCACCAATGAAAGGGCTTGAATGATGATGAATTTGATTTAGCATGTGACATCATTATGACTTTGGCCAACTTAACAAATAATAATGATCAGCAGAATGAACTTCACAGCTGATAAATTTTAGAGCAAGAAAAAGCAATTTTATTGGAAAGCTAAATGAGCTATCATCCTTGTGAGGAATATTACAATCAATCTCTCATGTTCATATGATGGAAAGGCCTGTATGTTCTTTAACTCTGCTGCTACCTTCAACATTCTTGCCATTAAATGGTTAAATTTCAGCCAATGAGACTGACAATCTTCTATTTCATTCTTACATCAGGATGCATACTGAATTGAAGTGGACTGTTTGGAGAATTATACACTCAACAAGAAGAAATCAACTGTTCTTAATCTTTATATAACTATGACTTTACCAAACTAAAAAGATGAAATAAACATGAATACATTTTACTCTATAAATAACAATTTGCTAATAAAAAGAACAAAACAAACAATTATGGATGGAAAGGTTAAATATGAAACTTTGTAGAATGGACGGCAACTGCCTGTTGTGGAGACACAAGTGTAGAAGACGACGTTTTGAAAGCCTTCCGCTTTTTGTCCTCCACACTTGTGTCTTCACAACAGAAATTTGCCATCCATTCTAAAAAGTTTCATCATAAATACTCTGCCTAAACAATATATCAAAGAATAAGGTTAAATATGTTATATTAAAATGATTTTGAATATGCAAACCAGAATGTGATAACCACAGACAACATAAATTATAGTTAAAGAGAATGGATATTTTGACATAGACTGACATTTTGTTTATAGTTTCATGCTACCAAAACTTGACTTCCACAAAATATTCACATACATCATAGAGTTGTGCTCAGATAGAGGGAATAAAATTCTTTTGCTCTCAATAACATTGAAAAACAAATGAATATGGAACAACTTGGGACATTGAAAACACCATGAAAGAGATCTGCAACAAGTCATATCCCAGTCATTTTAAACAAAGTGCAGTGTCTTGTAAAAAATGAGAATTCTCAAGCTCAAAAGTCAGTTGCCAAAGCTGTCCATATGCTCCATGCAACAGTGCACAACATAATCAAGAAAATCTTCAAATGGAATTCAGGAAAATAATACAAATAACATGCACACAAGTTGCTTCCAAACCTACCAATTCAGCCATCACATACCTCAAACAGCTGGAGAAATAAATGAGTATTCATGTTATATCATAAAAATACATGCCATTCAATTTGCTAGATGTAGCATGTATGGATTTCTGTGTGATTAGACAATTGAAATGAGCACTGAGAAACAGCTGTCCTTGTACACTAGATGGTGTATGGAAAGAATAAAAGGGGTAGGTATGTGCTTCATACATAAGAGTCTTATGATGGAATGTTTTACATGAAAATAAGCTGCAGGGCTGTTGGTTAGATGCACAGCCATGCTGCCATGGACTGTAGTGATCTGATGAAGCTCCAAAATTATTTTAATATAATGTATTCAACCTTTGTATTTGACTAATCAGACAACTTACTGAGCTAAAAGATTGAAAGAAAAAACAAACAAACAATTATGGATATATTTCATTGTTTAAACATCAACTTACTGAGTTATAAAGATGATATAAACAATTATAGTTATGTTTAAATACCAGTTTACTGAGAATTTTAAAGGTTAATTAAAATAAGGTGGTCTTATTACTTTCATCATGTTCAACAGTCATAACTTTGAAGTAACTCTTAGCTATCTATCATATGCATATACAATAATAATTTTACATTGTAAATACTTTTAATGCCTGGAAATTATATTATTTACATTCAGTGATTTCTTATACGATAATAAGTCTAAACATAATTTTTCAAACTAGTTATCAGTCTAAGTACTTCCTACATATATGACAACAATTAAATTTACAATACTATTAAAAACTTACTTATAAATGTAAGTTTTAAAATCACTGATTTCAAGAATGAAAACATTTTGTTCACTGTACCTGTCTTTTTTGTAGGCTGAGATCCTATTAATCTCTTTGCTGAAGTTTTGGATTTATTTACTGCTGTTACACTGTCCTGCAGTGTCAGCAAAGCATTGCTAACTTGTACTGCAAAATCATTACAATAAAATATCAATACAATACAAATATTTGAAAATAAAAATTGAAAAATACCATAAACAAAAACAACAAAAATAGACAGATATTGGATTTATTCTCCTGAGGTTTGATGAATTTCACTATGAATGAGTCTCACTGAACTGCTACTTTCAAAAGTCGATATAGCTATGAAAAAGCAAGTAACTTCTTTTGTTTGTAGATTATTTATAAACCTTCAGAAAAATCAGTCACATTCTGCTTAAACATTTTTAGATACAAAAAAACAACAACAAAAACATCTTTAATAAATGACACTAAGATTCATTTAACACTTGACTAAATTCATGTTGATGTTAGAAGCTAACATTTCTAAGTAAGTTATAGGCTAGTGATTGTAACATTCATAAACTCACATACACTTGAATATAAATGTAGGCCCAGAATGAAGATAAATTTGACTCATTAGAGTAAAACAATAACTAAATCATCAAAATATTACAACTTTTAAGCATGTAGTTGAAATAGGGATTTCTAACTTGAGAAAATAATGTCAACACTATGTCTCAAAACTTAAGCTTGTTTGTTTGCTTTATTGTGGTTGCACTTTCACTTTAAGCTACCAACATCGTTTCTGTAATTTTTTGAATATCCCTACTCCCATTTCTTAAATAAATATTTTTTAATAATGTTGTTTCTTTAATTTTTTTATGCCAATCACAGACATAAACTTGTATAACAGCAATATTGTCTTATTTGAAACAGTTTAATGAAATACGTAATTGGTGTATAATGCTCTTTTAGGAAACAACCTTTGTGCTCTGCCCACAAGGGTCTATACTCGTACCCTTCTAGCTCTTGGGAAACAATGACTACCTTTGGGTTGCTACTGGATGGCTACTGTTCCTGATATCATTGCCACAATATTATGATTGATAGTAGTATTATATGTACAATCATGGCGATGCATGGTGATCAATATAATATGTATATGCTTGCAAAATGTATGTAGCAACTATATATGTATGTCTGTAGCTATACTGGGAGTCTGTAAACAATGAATTGGAGGAACTATTGAATTATACTGGAATGATGTATGGACTGGATTTTATAACTGCATGAGTTTTATACTTTGTACATATGCAATGCATGCTGCCTACTATTTATAGCTGTATGTATAGTAGCTTGTAGAATGTCCTAGTTTTTGTTTTTTTTCAAGTACAAACTTTTAGCTTAAAGTTCTATCTCTTGACTAATATGAGATCTAATTACAGCCACAGCTATTGAGGATTTCCTCTTGTTTTAAGTTGTAAAACTATATATAGATACCTATATGAAATTTTCAAGTTGTATAGATGTATGCATATATAATCTATGCAAATATATGATAGTGTGTCAAAATGTAATGACATATGTATACAAATAAGCATTTTGAATACTTCTTACAGGTTTTACATTTCCCCTTTCCTCTTTTTCTTTCCTACTGGCCATAGTAATGCTGATCACAATTTTGCTGCAGCTGGCCAGATTTTCTCTTAGGTTGATATTCTGCACACATTACAGCTTTACCCTCCTCCATTTCAGATGGAGTTTGGCTTGTGGCACTTTTATGATCTTCTTCCACTGTGATAACCCTAAACTCTGGTGAACTATCACTGTTGTGTACTTTATACAAAACAAAATATGTTTAAATAAATAAAATACATAACTACAAAATTTCTGTCTCACTGTGCCTAGACTTGCCATCATTTTTAACATTTCCTGCTTGCAAAATTCTTATTACTCCTGACAATCATCTTTAAGGATGACTGCTCTACCTGCAGTATCTATAAATTTCTCAATCATGCAGTGTTAGCTATAATCCAACAATTATAATCAGTCATCAGGATGACTACCAATCTACTGCTTAAAACTGAGCTTGGTGCTCTATTTAAACTATGGATGAAAAACTTCTGTTATGGGAGACAGCCTAGATGTATGTACAACATTTTAGATGCTTATGTAACATGGCCCAACCTGATCGTTCAGTGATAAAAAAACTTATGCAGTCAGCAGTGTCACATCTGAAAAGGCAAGAACCTTGTACATAAATAAATGATACATGACATTTATACATTTGCAACAATAAGGCAATAATTACTATGGTACACATGTCATGTGTGCCAAAAAAGTTACATCCATAGTTATATATGTAAAAATATATATTAGATTACGAGGCTCCATATAAACCACAGACAACATCAAAGTGATTGGGTGTCAGCAGTTACAGCTTCTGTTATTTGTTAAGTAGTCAAATAAACTGAAAAAGTACAATGCACAAAGATGTGTTTAGTAATATTTCCCAGGTTTTATTTCAATACTCATGGCTATTTTTGTCTTAAGCTGGCAGAACAATATTGAATGATAATAAAGAAGAACAAATGGACAATCCCCATTACGAACCATTAGCATGGTCCATGATTTAATAACAACATGGGACATACTTGTCCATCTCAGCTGTTCTATTTTCTAAACTAAACTAAAACTATTAATAAATAAATCTAAAAGCCAGTCCTTATCATCCAAAAACTTATCAAGCTTTCTTTTAAACTCATGTAAATTTATTGCTTCCACAATATCTGAAGGCAACCTATTCCAAAGCAACCACCCTGTTAGAAAAATAAAACTGACTTGGTTGAAGATGACTCCTACCCTGCAAAAAATTTATATTTTGTCCTCTATTCTCACAGTTAGGTAAGAAATAATATGATGCACCAACTCTATCAATTCCTTTTACAATCTTAAACCCCTCAATTAAAAACCCCTTAACTCTTCTTTTTTGAAGACAAAACAATTTACAAAATTTCAACCTCTCTTTATATGACAACTACTCAGGTACCATCCTAGTAACTCTTCTCAGAACCCTTCCCTATAGTTCAATACTCTTCCTAAAGTAAGAAGTGTAAAACTGAATGCAATATTCCACGTGGCCTAACCAGTGACCTGTGCAATGAAATTATAACCTCTTTAGACTTAGATCTAGCATTTCTCTAGATATGACCTAAAATCCTATTTGCCTTACCACTAGCAAGAGCAAACTGCTCAGATAATTTAAGAGACTGACCAACCATTATACATAGATCCCTTTCTTTCATAACACTGTTAAGGTTATTCCCATCCAAATTGTACTTATAATACAAATTGTGACAACCCACATGCAATATCTTATATTTATCATAACTAAAACCTGTCATTTATTTACCCAGCACACTAAATTATCTAAATCCTTTTGTAAAGCAGCAGCATCCTCTTTACAGCCAGTAACACCCAAAATCTTGGTATATTCAGCAAATTTAAGTAATTTATTTACCATTCCTACAACTATATCATTAATGTAAATCAAAAAGAGCAATGATCCTAAGACTGAGCCCTGAGGTACACCACTTGCAAAATTAATCCAGTTTGACTGAACTCCATTTATAACAATCTTGTGCTTTCTTACGTCAAGCCACTCTTCTATCTAATTAGTTAACTGATTCCCTACACCTATTGAGATAAGTTACTTTACAGGCATTTTATGTGGCACCTTGTCAAATACTTTCAGAAAACACAGACAAACCAAGTCTACACTCTTATCTTAATTTACATAAGTAGTAACCTTTTCAAAGAATGTCAGAAGATTTATAAGAAGATTTTCCCTTAGTAAAATCACGTTGACTATCCAATAAAATTATAAGCTTTGTTAAATGAATTTGAAAAGTATCATTTAAAAGACTTTCCAAAACTTTTCCCACAATTGATGTAAGACTAATGGTTCCATATTTAGTGAGGCAAATTTTACCATGTCCCTTGAATTGAGGAGTTATATTAGCTAACTTTCAATTCTCTGGTACCTTCTCATCATTCAAGAACTGACAAAAGTTGTAGCAAGTAACTCTTGTATCTAATCTTTAATCTTCTTCTTAACTGGCCCAGAATTAATGCATGTATCTCATGTAATCTCATTTCCACCCATCAACTAGTCAAGATGTGGAATACTGCTTAAATCTCTGTTCATAAAAAATTTCATAATAATCAGATACAAGCCTTCTTTTCTCATTCCTCAAGAATCCTACACCCAATTTGTACAATGGATGAATATCTTACATATCAATACTATTAAATTTCTAAGACCAGATATTGGGTGCTGAATAATTTATGGTAATGTGTTATAATAAACACTGATAAATTTAAATATCTATTTTGTACAATATTCTCTGATATGTACAGCCATTTTTTGAAAACTGAGTGCCTTAAGCATTCATTTAATACACTGTTCATGCTTGAAAGTATGTTCAGTAATTAAAATAGTCTTTGGTGATCTTTGCAAATCATTCTTCTGTCTTTTCTTGTTCCTGGAGGGCAGAGTTCTTTAGAATTATGATTCTGTCTTAACTGTCTGCTGGGGCAGTTTTAAACACACAGGGAGTTTTTACAAGCCATACACTGCACCCTACTACATGCTGAATCAACAGTCAATAGATTAAGGTGACATAATAGTGTGTTTATAAGTTTTTCTCATGAGTTGCAGGATATAGCAGATCTATATTCTATATACTTTATAAACTACAAAAAAAACAACTTAATGCACTAAAGGTAAAGAAATGGTGATTAAAAATTATCATCCTTACATATATTAATACTTAACAAAACATAAGTATGAACAGTTAACAAGCATTTGCCACTGATGTGAAAATGACATTCAGAATGAAACTGCTTTAAAACATGCCTGATAACATGAAAATAAAACTGACAACTGAAATCATAAATTTTTTGTCAAGTTACATTTATAAAACCCTGATCATATGTAAAACTAATAATACATAAGAATAGACACAACCTGTATACATATATATCCTCATACATTTTACATATAATATTACATAACTAATTCACAAAGAACATACATTTTTCACATACCTAAAGAATCATCTTTCTTTCTTTTCTTTAGTGTTCGGACTTCTTCGATAACTGGAGACACTTCCGTTGCAGCAATCAGACTGGCTGTTTCAGGCAGAACTTCTACTTTCACTTCACATGACTGTTGATACTCTGGATCACTAAGTATTGCAACCAAATGCCTTTCTGGGGAAGCTTTTTACAAAAATACAGTTTCACCAATTTATTTATTCAACAAAATATGATTAAATAATTAAAATACTCTATCAAATTTAAGATAACTCAAGAAAACACAGTACAACTCCCAATATGTGACATGCTCATATGTATGTAAAATTTAGTGACTCAAGTTGCTGAGAACTGCAGTTACATCAAGAACTGTATTACTAAGTAAGCTATCAAAAAAATACAGCAGTGCTTCAATACAGTAAGTCACTTATTTTGTAAAAACAAAATTTTAGGTAGACCAAAAATATTCACTAATTAAAATATAATGTAGTATGCATTTCAGAAAGGTGAGTGTCTGAAATATATTTTCATGCAAGTAAAATGTTAACTTCATAAATGCTATTCACTTCTCCACAGAAGAAACAGCTAGACTCCCACATTAAATATGATGGAGGGGCCAGTACAAATAAAGAAATTACATATATAAACTCTTTCCTGAAAATATATTCCTAGGAAAGGAAAGTCCATAGGGTGTGTCACTCATTGAAGAAGTAGCCCAGTGCAAGAATACAACCATTTCAAGCAGGAAATACTCTTCAACAAAGAGAATTAGTTGAGTAAAAATATACTGTCAAAGGAATCTTTTGCCTAATGCCTAAAGATGTTGCTAACACAGGTGGAAAGACCACTCAACTATCCATTATATCACAGCAGCTGAACACGAATGTAATATGGCTATGGTTACAAGTTAGGCCTTTCTATATTGGAGAAATACCTAAGTGAGATACTTGCCACAATAAAGAAGTGCAGAGAGAAACATCCCAGTCTTGTTTCCTGAGAAGAACACAAGATCTATCCAACTGGACTAATTGGGATAATGTAGTAGGTCAGCCTGTACCTCACTACTAGGAATACCTTAGTCCTAACTTCCCATTGTTGGGTGTGTCCACTCAAGTTTCTTACCAGTGGGACTGCACAATTTCAATGAGGAATTATCCACATTTATTCTCTATATTCCCTAATGGCAAAAAAGGACAGAGAAGAATGCCACAGATGCTTGGATTGAAACAGGAATTTTCATATCTATTTATGTCTCACTTTGAAAGACTGTGCAATAAGTAACCAGGACTAAAGATGCTAGACACTAGCTAGGTGTACAGGGAGTCACACACGTTTGGCAAGTGTAGAACAGCCTGGAAAAGAAAATATATAAATTTGCCAAAGCAGTCATGTCAATAATTCCATCTCAACAGTTAGCACTAAGCAGGGAAAGATGGGCTTAATACTTTATGTTATTCTTTCATAGATTGTCCAGGCAGAGTATTCATGATGAAACTTTGTAGAATGGATGGCAGCTGCCTGTTGTGGAAAGACAAGTGTAGAAGACAAAAGGCGGAAGACTTTTGAAACGTCGCCCTCTACACTTGTGTCTCCACAACAGGCAGTTGCTGTCCATTCTACAAAGTTTCATCACTTTCTGTTATCTTCTAGCTGGTGTATATTCTAGGATAAAGTATTCCTTTGAGACATCACCTGTCACTTGATGGGTTCCATCATCCCCCTAACAGAGATATACACAATTATGTTAAGGTGGTTAGGAGATTTAAAACCAAAATGGAAAAAGAAACAATTCACCATCAGATAGCTACTACAAATGGTGAAGAATTGTGAATGGAGGGAGATAGAACTAAAAATAGGTAAAATCTCTTAAGGGCCTAAGAATATGTGACAGTGATATGCTGGAGGTCTTCAACATTTGCGATATCTTTTAACAAGGGATATCAATGGCTACATGCAAGAGAAGTTGCAATAGAAACTTGACAGGAAGATAGGAAGAAACATGGAAATGGTCAATGCTCACAAAAAAATAAACTAGCCAGATTGGATGTATATTCCAACCAGAAAATGTGGAAAAAATATGCTAACAGATGAAAAGGAACCCCACAGGAAGAAAAAAATACTGACAAATGCTCTGAAAAGAAACAATACAAGTGAGATAACAATGCATAAACCATACAGCATAAAGGAATTGGTCAGAAGTTTTGTACAGAAAAGAAAAGGAAAGAATGAGAAAGCATTGAAAATCCTTCCCAATTCACACAAGCTTCATAAAGAAACGAGTGCTTAGGGAAGAAGATTAACTTATTCCTATGGTAAAAGTACAGGAGGAGGCCAAGACAAAACTGAGTGATAATTCCCACAAGTAAGAAAAGGAATAAATATGTCTGAAGTATATAAATGGAATGATATTTAACTATGTGATGAGAAAGTTGTTGCACAAAACTACTAACATTGAATATTATGTGGACAACATTCTGACTGTCACAGTCAACTGGAGAGAAACTCAAAGAGCTGTTTAGGTGAGTAATGGCAGCAGTTATCAGCATCAGAACATGTAAATGCTATACTGGTTACTCTGTGCCAGACTTTGTTGGATAAAAGGTGGAAAATAGACAGATAACCATGGAAAAAGAAACATTAACCTACATACAAGATGCACATGCACCAGCTCCAATGACCAAATAGTGAGTCTGATCCTTGATGGTGTCAGCAGAATACTACAGGAAGTTGAAGCTGCCACACCACTGACTTGACTAAACAAGAAAAGCCAATCCAATAATGTAAAGTGCAAAACAAATATAGCATGTGGCATTCCAGAAGCTGAAGAACTTACTAGGAAGTTTGCCAATCCTCAGAATGTTTACTTCAACAAACTGTTCATCATGCAAATGCTTCAAACATAGGAACTGGAGCAGTACTTCTGAAAGATGATGTAGATAAACTGTTTCTCATAAGGTACATCAGTAAAAATTGTTAAGTAGTGAGATCTACTACTCTGTGATTGAATGTGAGTGTCTGACCAACGTATTTGCCATCTAGAAATTCCAAAACTACTTCTACAGGAATAAATTCATCATCTAGACAGACCATCAGCACCTTGCACACATCTGGAGATGAAAAATTAACAGTGTGAGAATCAGGAGGTGGGCATTGTACCTCCACAACTATTGTTTCTGTGCTCAAGCTATCAAGGTAACTGGAAATGTTGGTGCATACTGTATGAATAAATTTTGTGCATGAACTGAAAACATCTTTGTACATTGTATAAAACAATATTGTAAATATTCTTCTTGAAAAGGGGCTTAAGATTTCATATATACATTACTGTTTAAGTTTCATGAGAGAGTTACATTTAGTTATTTTTAGAAGTAATAGTTTATTGCTAGTTTGTTTATGTAAATGTAACTGTTTATGAATCATACATTGTGTAATTCAATAATTATGAATTTGGGATTGTTTTATTATTGTGTCATTTAACTAAAGTCTTCCAAGCTTTTCTTATTGTTTTGATTAAGTATTATTGCATCATAATATCTAAGTAGTGTGTAGACTGTTTTTGATCTCTCTGAAAGTATAAATACATGTCAAAAATTTAGTCTGAAAAATAGATCTAGACTGCATGATAGTGAGTACAATCACAAAGAATGTATAGTAGCAATTTTCAAAGTGAAATTATCACAGCTTGTACTGTAATAACAGAGTAAATTATTAGTTTTGTCAATTGTTTTTAAAGTAACTGAACCAACCTGAGATTTTGATGAAACAGAGACAATTATTTAAAGTTCTGAATACAATTGTAGTAACCAACAGTTAGAGATATTTTAAATTGAAGTTATCACAGGCTATATTATAATAACATGGCAGAAAGAATAACTTATCTTGTGAAATTGTGTTTTGAATTAAGTGAAACAAAATAATTGGACTTTGACAAAAAAACAACAACAGATAATTATTTAAAGCTCTGAATACAATTGTGATAATCAACAGTGTAATGAATACTTGAACATATGTTTGATTTATTTTAATATATTACCAATGTACAAGATGAGTTTTATTTTTATCAAAAAGTGATTTTCAGAATTTTTTAAATTTTGAAACTTCATATGCCTGTCGTGTTTAAGATGTTCTTCAATAAATTTTTACATGTACATTATTTAAGTAATTTGTACATAAAAGTTAAAACATATTACTTTCTGCATTTTATAAAAGCTTTCAGAATAATTTTGTCTATAGAAACTACATAAAATAATACTGATCCTCATTCCCAAACAAAGGGATTCACTGAGATTTACTTTCATGAATTGTCACTTTACAATCCTTGCACAAAGGTAGAAGTGCATAATTTTTATAGAAATCTAGCCAAAGTAGTTATTTTTTGTACAACTGCAGTTCAGTTAGAAAAAGTGCAAATATAAATACATTACTGAGTAAAAAGTACTTCAAACAGTTACTGAAGAGTTCCATTTCTTTTCAAATTCATGTTTTATTTGTCTGCAATTATTTCTGAAGTGGGCATGGTACATGAATTTTCTTATTTCCAGCTTAATCTTTTATTTTTCACCACTGAATACAACTTATTAACAACTTTTGTTTATTTTAGTACAATATTAAATGTAAACAAATAAAAACTTACAAGTATTGTCTAGCATAATGTAGTGGGAAAATTCTTCTGCTAGTTTTTCATCACTTGCAAAGGCACAGATGCAAGCATAAAAGTGAACACACCTTTTCTGACCTTCTTGCTACAGAAAAAACAAATCAGAAGTTTCATAATCATTTACCATCTGAAAGAATGAGTAAATATGCAAATTGTTTAACATTTAAAGACCATAAAATACATCTTATTACAATACTGGATATTAAAGCAAGAAAAAAATTTTAAAACTTGTCTTTAATTAACCAATTAATTGTATTATTAATCTATACACTACTGTTTTGTTTTTTTCCCTTGGGTGAGTATAATCCCATGGAGCCTAAAATCTAAAATATCTCAAAAACCAGTGAATGAAGAAAAATGGATTTTGGATGAGTGTGGTATCATGTATCATATAGCAACATTCTTTAACTCTGAAACTAATGAAATCATTACTTAGTTAATTATTAACCACCAAACAGATTAACTAAAATGTGATTAAAAATAAACTTACTAAGTATTGGACTTGAGTTGCTCTTTTCTTATCATATGGTTCAAACTCGCATACATTTAAAAACTAATTTGCTTTTTAATTTCTTGTAAATTACTTTCAGCTAGTTTTGAAATAAATGAATTTTTATTAATTACTTTTTGAATGTTTTTCAAATTTCTATGTTGATAAAGAAGTTTTAGTTTCAACTGTAAATAAATGTAAAAAACTAGAGTCAACTCATATCATTACTTTAACAACATTATTGGTACAGTAACACCTACACAACCTGACAGTGTAGCAGTTATGAACCTATGGTAAAATAGAAAGCAATATATATAACTTACATACGATCAGCTCTCATGTACGTCTTCAGAAAATTCATAAACAAAGTGTGCACCAAAAACTTTAGCTAATAGACGAAGATCTTTCTTACACATTATCCGTTGTTTTAAAAAAATTATAGAACATTTTCAATTTAAAGCAGCAACAGAACATGCCAAATAGTGTTACCTACAAGAAATCAAGATAATTTCCAATTTTATACAAATGCATTTTCAGGTAAGGAAAAATGTTAACTTCAAAATGGATATTCTTAACTTTCTGCACATAGTAACTGAAATCCCACATTGATGTGGTGGAGAAGCCAGTGCAATTGCAAAAACCTAAATGAACTACCTTAAAAAAAAAAAAAAAAAAGAGAGCTCATGGTGTGCAACACCCTAAAACAGGAGTTTAGTAGAACGGTAATACTCATTGGAAACTGCATTCATCTTCTGCAGGACATACTATTTGGTGGGAATGGAAGTATTAAATGAAGAAAGTAAAATGAGTCAATATGTTACAGGGATGGGTGGAAAATAGTATGACTGACTACAAATTTACACACAACAGGTAAGTAGGTTTAACATGGCTTGGGCAATGGTAACATTGTATAATTTGGTATGTATTCTGTTGCACAGTTTATTCTTATCTTATCAAGAGAAACCTATCCCATTCAGATGCCAAAGCTACTAAGAAACTGGCATACTGTGAAACAGAAAGTGGCCTGCATTATGCTGGCATAAGACATCCCTTTCCTAATTTCCATCATGTTGTGCTATCCATGCAGACTTTCTGGAGGGATTACCCAACTGATGAGGAACTTTTCAAGTCAGCCACCCTAGCAGCTAGAAACTGGTGGCAGCAAAGATTTCCTGTGCTCTACTCAAAAACTTGGCTGAGGGAATTCACACTGGAGAATCACCACAAAGGTCTTTTACTGGATAAGATGAAATAGGTTATCATGAAATCTAATTTGAAAAGTTGGAGTAAGAAAGCCAGAGAATTAGTTAGATACTTTCCAAGTGCTGGCTTCTTCCATGATTATTTATAAAAGCTGCAACAAGGAATGGACAATGTAGTGGTCTTGCTGTAAACTCCATCTTAACAGTAGGCACAACAGCAGGATGGATGGGTTTAATACTTTTTGTTACCACTGACTTGATGCTGATTTAGAGAAGTGTATGCTGAAAAGGAATACTGGCTACCAGATATATCCAGAGAAGGGAATGAGACTAGATTATAAAGGAAACAGAAGAAGGATTTCCCCATTAAAGATGGTGAGTAGACATGAGAGAGGTGATATTCTGAGGGAAACAAAACTGCTAGATGGTGAAGATAATGGGAGAGAAAGGAGTTTAGTTTAGTCCACCTTCTAGTTTGGAGGACCATGTATGTAAGTCATCAAAAGTACAAGGCTAGAAAGTGAGCAAAGTGGCACAAATTTAATGTTGTGAGGGTGATACAGTCTCCAAACATTTTCATCTGAGGAGGAGTAGATAATCTAGATAAACTGATAAATCAACTACTAAGTACAGAGGATAAAAGATCCCTAGAAGAGCAGTAGTCACATGGAAATAAACAACTGTGGGAATCTTGAAATGGAGCTGTGTATGCCAAGTAATACTTGACTATTGAAACTGGACACAAAAGATGATCAGGAGTAATCTGTGTATACAGGACCAAGATAAATGGAATCGGTATGATATAAAAGATATGATCTTTCTCATTAGTTGCCCATATCTCAGGAAAGAATTAGTAGTCAGAGAATAAAATCAAGGAAGATCTATGAAGCAAAGTACAGGAGACATCCAGCACATAAATATCAGACCTGTAATGACTGTTATTAAGAAGAAGGAAATAAGTTTTAACTCTTTCAAGATGGACTTCATCAATCTGCCTGACTCTGTGACCTCTCTGTACTTGTTTAAAGTTTTTATGTATTTAATACTTCTAACTTTCAATATAATCTATACATCTTCATAAAATTTATTTTTTCAATTAGTATTAAAAGTCTTTCTTATATAAAAAAAATCATACTTTTAGTGAAATATTTTTAAAAAACTAAAATAAAGATTCATCCATGAATATATTGAGTACCTATTTTGAACAATTTATGTGCATAGTAATTTCCATCTCAAGATTAAATATGCTTTTCCTCATCTCAAAATTTCTTTGTATAATTCCTAACTTTCAAACTTTTTTTTCAGTAAAACCTTATATTTTATATGTTATTTTCTATACCTTATATCAAAACAACTTTGTAACTATAAAAAATCAAAATGACCTATTTTTTATTTCAAGAATGACTTCAAATTGTAATATGAGGTGATAGTTGTTTATCATAAACAGCTTTAAGTTTGTAAGAGTACAAATGTATTTCTATTTAAATTTTATAAAGGCAAAACAACTCAGAAATGTTCTAGTGTACTACTTTAAAATATTCTAGGTCATTCTGGAATATTCCAGAGCATTCTACATTATTCTGAATGTTCAAGAACGTTCCATATAAGAGCAATTCATGTTGTCACTCTTTGCTTCTGGAATATTCTGTATGACATGACAGTTGTTGCTAGAATTTCTGTGGTTGTATAAAAGCACTAAAGAAGATTCTTCAGTATTACTTTAGTTGACACTGTATCAATATATCATTTCAAATGGATATTGCAACAAGGAGTAAAAATACACCATTGCTCTTCGGTTCTGAAGAAAGTGTATCAACAAAAGGAAAAGTAATTTCATACAGACTTCATAAAAGCTCACAGACTGCAGCTTTTTGGAACAAGGCTTAGATTTCAGTTTGTCCACAACATAATGCTATTATCAAACTGGAGACACTTTTTGAAAAATGGGAAAACTAAAATAAAATTCAACAAAGGAAAACTAAAACACAGTGGGTTAATGAAGCAGAGTTTACCTGAAATCTGAATGAAATTGTTGACATTACTCATAGGGATGACTTTACCTGACCAAAATTCCAGAAAGCAAGAAATTTTTTCTTGCTCAGAGGGAAAACAAATGCCATTGATGGATTGGCCAGGTAGATAAGGATCTTTCTTTAATGCAATCAAGAACTGAGAAAAGAAGTAAGGCACGTACGGACAGGAAACAGCATGCAAAGCTGAATGAAATTTTTAGTTGTTGGAGATCATCCTATAGCAGCGATAATGAAATTGGTGGATAATGCCCCAACAACAGTGATGAAGATAGAGGAACAATTAGAGAATTATTATTTTCTACACATAAAAAAGGGCAAGAAAAAAATATTAGCACACCCAATTTAGCAGCTACAGACAGAACCATGTTAAGTGACAGAAAGACAACAATTTCACTTGTAGTACACTAGAAAAGAAAGCTTCTTATGATCTCACAGGGAAAAAACCAAGTGGATAATCTGCCAGTGACTCCCTATAGAGCAGTAGTAAGCTTACACCTAGATGTTCCAAATATGATTTCTAACTCTGGAGAAGCTCAAGCTTCTGTTGTGGCACATCTATTGAGCGACTGGGAGGTCACTAATCATGTAAATTTGCAATGATACGACACCAAGCAATACTGGTCACCAAAATAGAACATATGTACTGACAGAAGAAAGACCTAAACATATATTTTCTATATTTGGCATGCCAACATCACATCTTAGAACTTATCCTAGCATATGTTTGCAAAAACTGTACTGGACTTTCATATTGTTCAGGTGTTATAATTTTCAATTGATTCCAGCACCCTTTGGAATACATACACAAGTCCAGTTATAAAACTGCAGCCAATGGTAATTAAAGAGCATAAATTATAGAGGAAGTCAAGAACAGTGTTATTTCAGGTCAATCAAACTGGAAACAATTACTGAGAACTTCTTGAACTCGCTAAAACCTTTCTTAGTGGCCTCCATTTTTCACAGAGTGTAACTTAACAGCACCTGCACAATGGATGGCCAAGATACCATAGGCCCTCAAGGTCTCTATGTTTATTTATCTTACAACATAGTTCATTGCTCCTGATGGCATTTTAGCTCCTTGCAATGATTTTAACTTCCAACAATATACCTTTCAGTATACAAAAAACAAATCCTGCTATTTCAAAACCTGACTGTCAAAAATGTGCTGGGCATCAACTGTACCTCAATAACATACTGGTTTGGCATTCTTTGATTTAGTTATACCAACATAGATGAAACAAACAATAGTAAAGGTACTAAATGGATGAACTTTCAAAATGCATCCTGCTGAGTATCAGGAAGTCTGAGGAAAATTGCATCACAGAGAACACAACAGACCTTTTCACATGCCTCAAAATTCCAACTTTATTTATAGATTATTACTCTAAGTCACAGAAGCTTAGAAAGAGCTACAGAGGGACACTGAAGATAGTAAAACAACTGAATATGATAAATGACAATATGTGATGCTCTTAATGAGGAGTATAAACCCTAATAATAAAGAAAAAGAAGAGAAAAAATTTCTCCTTCAAGTTATGCAGAATCATAAAAGTTGCTATTCTAGCAGCTGAAAGGAAACAATGACAATGCAAAAGTGATTAAGGAAACAAAAATCATATATTATGTAACTTTACTATTATATATACAATAAAATAATAATATGCTGTAAAGTTAACAAGTTCCTAATCTGAAAAATGTATTTCAAACAGATACTCATCACTTCGTACAGACTAGTTATATCCTTTGCATATCTGAATATGAGATTTTCATGCCACTATTATTGAGCTCCCACCAAAAGATCATGTGTTTGACATGAACTGTGGTGGTACATTATGACACCATCATGTAACAATAGCACTTCACCAAAAAAATGCAAGAAAATCTCCATATGTAGTAAATCCTCTTAACCCTTTTGACATGAGTATCCCTTTAAATACTTTTCTGTACACGTCACTGTATTATGTAAAAATTTTATTAAACACATAAATTCACATAACTATGTATATTATGATTCAAAGTTTCATGTCATATAAGATTTATGTTCCTTATTTTAAAAGAAACTTTTAAAAACTACTTGAAATGTATTTTCAATAATAGTGTAAATGTATATCTAGACAATAAGCCATTTATTTAATGTGTTGATGTGCACACTTCAAAGTTCTCTGTTTTATGCAGTCCATAAAAATAATAAATTTTGTCAATCTTTGACTAGCACCACAATCACCTTCAATACATTTGTTTGAGCTTTATAGCTTCATATAACATTATATAAGCATGTAAATAATCATTGAAAAGAGCTCATTCTACACTAAAATCTGACATTTATTCTGAAATTGGTGCACAGTTTTTATAGTACTGTCAGTTGCTTGATCAATTACAGCAATTACATCTGTTTCTCACCTAAATATGTTCTAGCTAGAGATACAATTAAATTGTATTTAGGTCTTACTTTTATATTTCAGTCGATTATGTATTATTTGTTTTAAAATGCATAAATGAAAGGTGCAAACATTTTTCAAACATATATCATTCTCAAAGCTTACAATATTATGAGGTGCCATAAAGGTTGTACATCTCTGCCAGAGATCCTGCATTATGCTCCAAGGGCACAGTTGATTGCTGTCAAGATGAATGTGCATGTGTGTTTTCTTATTGCAAAGCCACATCGAGCTATCTGCTGAGCTCACCACTGGGAATTGAACTCCTGATTTTAGTATTGTAAATCTATAGACTTACAGCTGTACTAGCAGGGAGCATCAAGATGAATAATAAATGGTTAAGGAAAAATAGAACATTAAAAATTAACTATATGTGAAAAGGAAAAGACCTGAAATTATGAACATAACCAAAAGAAGGCCTTTATAGATGCTCTATAAAATATTAAAAGATAAGTAATTTTTAACTCTAGTTTCTAATTATGCTGATGATAACAGCTAAGTTGGTGATATGGTAGAGAAAATGAGAACTAAAATGTAAACCTTTACTTTAAAAAAACTTTTGATATTCATTAAGCTGATACAAAGGAAATATGAAAACTACAAGATGCAACTGAACTATTTAGAGTTTGAATGCAAATAGTTACTATAGATAAATAACATACTTTAATATGTAATTTTTATGTACAAGATACTTGTCATCTTTAACAAAATATTACTAGAATATCATATTATTACCATACATACTGTTACACAAATGTCCTTCCCCAGTTGAGGTGACATTAAATGTATCAACAGGAAGGGGCAAGTGATAACACTTGCAAACAACGTCCTTCTTATACAAGGCAAGAAAGTGAACCAGAAGTGGGGAGCTTGAGTATGTGTGGGTGAGTTTCTATCAGAAATAACTTCTGGGAGACTGCATCTCAACTCAGATAACTAGTATCTCATGTTGAATTGTGGAGGGGCTGGGGAAAATTTAAACCTATTCAATCTCCCTTCAATGTGACACCTGATGGAAAGAATGCAATAAGGGCACATTCATTGGAGAATGCATCTCATCACAACAAGGGTATATTTTCTGCCAGAATAAAAACTGGAAGGGGGTCAAATAAGCCTCAAGTGTTAGAGGGTTGAGCATAAAAAAAACTTGATGATATTAATACTTGCAAACAAATGGTCAGTGAACCAAAAAATGTAGTGTGGCTAGTCATAATCAAACTATACAGGGTGAGCTCACCTCAGCTCAAGTGGAAAGACTCAAGTTGCAGGACAGGGACACACTAGATGTTTGAGGGGTGACCTAGTGGATCAGTTAGTCATTGGAAATGAAAGCCTTCCTGATAAACAGTGAGTGAATTTTCCTCCTGTATCAAAATATGAAAAATCATGACATTCAGAGATACACCCTAATCCAATAGGGAAGCACTTGTGATGATATGGAGATGTGATGAAGCAGTGCTGGTAAGGAAATGCCAATTATGTTACTGGCCACCAACACAATTCTTCAAGAAGAGAGAGTAGGCTCATAATCAGAGACAATGAATATCAAGAAAGATTCTACTGGTCTTGGAAGGTTCAATGAAGAAGGTGTAAGCATGCATGCCCAAAGGAAATAAGTGGTTTCAAGGAAGAAAAAGTTCCCCAAAATGAGAGAACATTTTGTACAGGATGAAAACGAGAGACAAAATCCTTGGTGACCATCCATTACACAGCTTGCAGGTAAAGAGGTGATTAGTGAGTGACTGAAATGAGAGTTGAAGAAAATGCCGTGAGAAAAGAGTTGGAAAGCACGACAAGCCATCCCACCCAAACAGCCTCCTGCCGAAGAAGGGAGGTGTGAGAGAAGGACAACTCCCAAGAAGTAAAAGCTAATCTTCCATGTAAAATTGGTATAATAGCCCCAGGTGAGTGAAGACCTTTATAACTTGATCGGAAATATAAGGGGCTGAAGATAAGAACACAAAATTGAAAGACTTGATTCTGGAAAATGAAACAAATAAAATGTATTGAGGATGAGGCAGAAGGCAATTGGAATATGTCTTTGAAAATAAAAAGTCCAGAGAAGGGATAAATACACTCTTGCTTGCATTTTCAGTTAAAATATTTCAGACCACATACTTGAGATATGAAGAAAAAAAAGGGAGTTGAAAGGAGAAGAGAAAAAACCAGGAAGGAGGGGGGCAGAAGAGAGGGAAAGAGACCATAGGTAAGAACCTGAAAAATACACACCTAACTAGAAAACTAACTAAAGATTGGCAAAGTGAGACAGGCTGGTACCCACTGGACCTGACCTGATAGAATATACTCAGAGACGAGATGTGGGAAGTGGGAAGACCTGGACGCTGGAAAAGGAAGTGTAGGGGAAAACTGATCCAGTCAAGGAACAGGAATCAAAAAACAAGGTTGAGAAATATGAGAAATAAAAGAAGATAACAATGACTAATGCTGGTCTGCTTCAGCCTAAATCTTCAGTGAAACAGTAATACCAGTAAAGACTTCTGGGCAAAAAAACAGAAGCCCAATGAAGATTATGTAAATAAAAAGGGATAAAGACATTAATAAGGAGTTGGTTGGTTGGTTAGTTGGCATTTTATGGCTCAAAGCAACTAGGCTATCAGTGCCAAACAAATGGTAAAAAATTAAAAATAAAGTGAAATTATTAAAATTCGTAAAAAGGATTCCTGTTAAAAACACAAAAATCCAATTTTTGAATTAAAAACTTAAATAGCATTTAAAAGGCCAATGACCTTTAAAAAATTAAAAACATCTGTAAGTTGGACATTGTCACCACTGCCAATGACACTGTCAAGCATCAGAGGTAACCTGTGGACAAAACATGCCTAAAATGGTGTCAAGAGTTGTAATGACAGCATGACAGTAAAATGCAGACTATTGTGATTTCAATGAGGAGCCATGAGTTAAAAAACTATGACCAATATGCAGCCTAGTTAGGACGACTTCCTCCTTCCGACCCTTCTAGAAACAAAACAGACAAAGTCCAATAGAGGGTTTTATCTGGAAAAGCTTATTTCCACATTTCTCACTCTAAGTTGACTGCCAACTGGCAAAAAAGGTGAGCCTTGAATACAGGACCATAGTCCACATAGAGAACAGGCACTGCAGTGACAGCACCAGAGCTGACATACTTAGCCACGGTGTCAGATAGCTCATTCCCACGAATACCAACCTGGCCTGGCATCCAGAAGAACTGGAAAGAAGTAAATGCTGAAGATAAATGGGCCAGTCAGTTTTGAATACTGACAAGAACACAGTGAGAACTAATGTGAAGTGATTCCAAGGCCTGTAAAGAGCTAAGCAAGTCAGTATAAATAGTACAATTTAAGTACTGCTTAGTTTCTATGTTATCCAGGGCAAAAGAAATGGCATACAAATAGGCATGGAATACAGAGGCAGAGGCCACAGAGTCACCTGATTTTGAACAATCCATATAAATGGAAATGGAAGGATGGTTCAAAAGATGTTCAGTAAATGGAAGATGGTACTTCCAATTGAGAGTATCTGCCTTTCTCAGATGACTCAAAGAAAGGTCCCACTTGAGTATGGTAAAAAGCCATGGTGGAATGGGCTGACCAGTGGATATAGCAATGTCATCCAAGCACAAATGCAATTCATTCAACTGTGCCTGGAATACGAAGGCCAAAAGAAACAATGGCAGGTTGTTTGTTTTGAAATAGCATGGCCCACTAAGGAAGGAAAACACAATCCCAGGCAGGATACTATGGTAAGGATTCAAGTTTTGAAGCATACAGTAAAGACAGTTGCAAACAGTGGAGGTGTAGAGGAGGTTTGAGACTTTGTGTACAACTTTCGGACTAAGGAAGTGTGGAAAGCCCATGTGTAGAGCCGAAGCTCCTGATGATGAACAGGGTCCAGCACTTTCAAGGCCAAGGTCCTGGCACAGTTATAGACTTGAAACCCAAAGTCCAGTTTCAATCAACTGAGGGTACAATAGATCTTTAGCATAGAACATCAATCCACTCTTCAAGAGATGGAAGAGAGGACACAGAGGATGTTCAGTGTCCTTGTACACTTGAGTCATAGCTGCTTGATGTGTGGTATAAAGGTCAGTTTATGGTCAAACACAAGTCCCAAGAACTTTGCCTCTAGGACCACGGAAAGCACAACTTCAGTGACATGGAGTTCAGGGTTGGGGTGAATACCCTGTTGGCAGAAAAAGTGCACACAAAGAATTTTAGAGAGAGAAAAGTTAAAACTATCTGCTGTGGTCCACTTCAATAAATGATTGAGGGCAGTCTGTTGATGCTGCTCAATAAACCTCAGTCTGACAACTGACACAAGATGAGTAAGTCATTGAAATACAGCCCATTTGCAATGGTAGTGGAGAGTTGTCCATTGATAGCATTAATCTTTATATTGAAAAATGTTACACTCAAGATACAGCCCTGAGGGACTACAAATTCCTGTGGGAAAAAGCAAGAAAGTATCAAATCCACATGAACTTGAAATCGTCTTGCCCATTAAAAAACTTTTAATAAAAAATGAGCAAATGGCCATGCAACCCACAAGTGGAGGTCTTGCAAAATGCCATATCTCCATGAAAGTCTTCTCAAGGTCAAAGAATATTGACACAAGATGTTGTTGCTTGAGAAAGGCTTCTAATGATCAATGTTTCAAGTTGAATCAGGTTGTCCATGGTAGTTGCTGTCATTGGAACCCACACTAGGGGGTGAGAGGAGGTTATTTGATTCGAGGAACGAAACAAGATGAGAGTTAACAATCCTATCTCATGTCTTACAGAGACAGCTCGTCAAAGCAATTGGATGGTAGTTCGAAGGAATCTTGGGATCCTTCCCAGGCTTAGAAAAAGGTAGGGCAATAGCCTGCCACTAGGCATCAGAAAAATCATTCTCCTACTAGATCTGGTTTAAAAACAACCAGAAGAATAACAAGAGAAGCAGGAGAGAGATGGTGCAGCATATCATAATGTATATCATCAGGTTAGACCAATGAAGAGCAAGCTTGAATTCTACCAGCATAAAGGGACAATTATAGTGACAAAGACGATCAGCCCAAAATGAAAGATGTGATCACTTTGCTTAAGTCTTGATGGCTAAGAAGGTGGAAGATAAAGCAGAAGTGCCAGATACCTGACAAAAGATTTCAATGAGAGTATAGGCAATATTCTGGGCATCAGCAGCTTCCTGGCCATCAGAGGGCAAGATTGAAAGGGGAACAGAATTATACTTCTCACTGGTCTTACAAATCTTGTTCCATGTAACTTTGGAACTGGTGGTAGAAGAGATGCTGGTTGTGAATTTAATCCAAGATTCCTTATGGCTTTGACATCTTACCTGCAGAGTATGTGCACGGGCCTGCTGAAAAGCGATGAGGTTCAAAACCTACGAAAGGTATCCCAGGCAGGCAAGATTGTACCATGGATGAAAATACCACGGAAAATGTGTAGAGGTTTTAGGAATATATTGAGTAGCTGACTGGATAATACAATTAGTCACTGCTGCCATGCAGTCGTCTGTCAATGGCTCACAGATGATGGCAGGATAATGTTCCAAAAGAACAGTAATAGAAGGCCAGTTGGCTTGATCTAGCTCCCACCAGGGAACATGGGTCAGGTGGTATCGACCATGGCCAGTCTCTCTCAAAATGATACGAAAATAATTACTACCCTGTGGGTTATTGTCAACCCTCCATGAAAAGTGAAAGAAAAGTGAAATGGAGAAAACTGATAGATTAATAGCAGTAAAAGACTGACTAAGTGCATAAAAGTAAGTATAAACACCAGTACAGAGTGACTCCTCCTGTTAGTATCAGAAAGGATTAAGTCCATTAAAGTCCCCCAGAATTAAAAAGGGAGATGGCAACTGTTCAATGAGGGTATCAAAGTTTGACTGATCATAGGTCTCTTCAGGAAACAAGTAGAGAGAACAAACAGCAATGGTATGACACCAGGAAACATGGATGACTACAGCCTCCAATGGAGTGTTGAGTGGCAAAGAAAGAGCGGGCATATACTGATCAACCAGCAGTGCCACCCTTCCATGCACTTGTCCATCATACAACCTATCATTTCTTTACAAACAAAACTGCCAAAGGGTGATGCATCAGCAAGTTTCAGAAATGTTTCCTGTAAGGAAAGATACACAAGATGACAGGAATCAATCAGCACCTTGATATAATCTAAATTGTAACAGAAACCTTGACACTTGTTCTGTATCAATGTGGCCACTTTTATTTACATGGAAGAAAATTGGGCAAAGAGCCCTTCTCTTTTTCACTACATCTCCTCTCTTTATTAGAAGAAGGTCTATTGACATCCATAGATCCTGCCCTGGGTCAAGTGTGCAGGTCTCTGTCATTAGAAGAAGATTCCAGCAACTGAAGGTGTGAACAAATAATCATTCTGCACCTGAATTTGAGATAAAAGACAAAGAAACTTAAAATACAAATCTCAGTACACTGAATTATCAACATGCCTGTTCAAGACAATGTAAATGAAAGAAATGAAGTTACTGTGAGTGCAAGTGAATAACATGTGTTACTGTGAATGTAGATTATATCTACCTATTTTTGGGGGAGAGTTATTGTCATCATGCACCTCTAAATAAAGTATGTAGTATTTACTCTTTGATTAATTTACCAGCTTATTAATTGATTACATTAGACTAGTTTATTAGTACAACATGCTCTCTACATCCCATGCACATAAATAAAGAAAAATGAAAATGGTATGCACTTACTGTTTTAATTTTTTCAAGCAACCTGTTATTAATTTTCCTACCTTCTTTGGTATTGTTTTGGTTAAATGGTTTTTGAATTACACTTGATTTCATATGATTCATCTCTTATAGTGGCCACTTGAACAATTTTTAAAAACAATTTTTAACAAAAAATATTTTCCTGCAAGTTTAATGGGTATTTTCAACTTGGTGGATGAATGACTAATGTTGACTGAATAACAAGAAGTGATTGCCATTGTCTGTTTCTCAAATGTTTTAATCCCACACTGATCTCCTATAAATCAAATAAGTAACAAAGTTTATTTACCCAGTGAAGATAATAATGTTTTTAATTAAACCATGTAATGATTACAATGCTAAATAATTACGTAGCCAGTCAGACACTACAATTTATTTCTGTACATTGAATGAATAAGAAAAATATAAAAATGATATTCAACAAATAGTTGAGTTATCACAATATATTGCAATCCTTTGTTTGTTGTTAAGCACCGAGATCAACATTGGCAGAATGTACTATATTCACTTTATCAAAAACCTGTTTTTAGCAGTACGAGTCCTCAAACGTTTACTGCTGACCCACTGAGACATTTTACTAATGCCTCCCACACTCACCAAACAATATACTTATCAGATTTAATAAGCACAATAAAAAAACCTCCTGTTAACAAGTATATGCTAACAAGTATTGCAACTCAATACAATATAACAGAATATATATTAAAAAATAAAATATGATTGTTTTAAACAAAGAACCCAACATCAACATACTTTTATTGAGCTTTATGCAGTCTCCAGTCATGTCACCTTTTTGCTTCACAATATATACATGTACAATATTTCTGTGTCTAAGAAAAATGATTTCAACCTGATGATGATAAAACCTTCTTTAAACATTATATATTTGTTACTGTGTTAAACTTTTAATAACTTTTTCAGAGTTTCCAATTTTAAATATGCTTTATCAGGAAGAGTTTTAAGAGACATCCCAAAATGTTGCATCTTGGCATGACACCATCCAGATGGAGTTGTAGGGAGCACTGGGCAGGGTCCATGGAAGCTCTTGGTAAATTGGCAGTTCTGGGATTCTAAAATTATCTGTACACAAGAAAAGTTGATGTGAATTTAATAGATTTAAAGTTAAAGAGTTTTGATGACAAATGTGTTATGAAATTTCATGATACCGTTTTTTTTTATCTGGAGTTGTCAAAATATAATAGAAGATGCAATAAAAATGGTTGTGAAACTAAGAGACAAAAATGGTTTAAATGAACATATCACTCAGAACTAAGTCCACTTCTTGCAATATATAATTTTGAAACTTTAATTGTTCTTACAAAGTATGTTCACAGCTGCTATGTATCTTTTTTTTTTTTGCTATTTGCATGCTTTAACCAACTAAAATCTCTTATTCTTTTTAATTCAAGAGAAAAAATTTCTTTGTTGCATGCTGTGTGGAAATATTAAAACTGACAAGGCAACATGGTTACTGCTGCAAATATTTCTAAATCATATCCTTAGGAAGATATGCAGTAATGTTGGTTCCCTTTTTACATTTCCGTGACCTTTGCTTCACTCCATACAGAGTCAGATATACCCTTCTTAGTCACTGATTGATAAGTCATCAATTCCTCCTCCAGTTACTGATAATTTACAAGGGTACCATCATGGATATGTGGCAGTTGAGACACTGTTGTGTGCACATTACCAAAGACTGATTTGTTCTTTTGATTAAAATCAATAAAGATACTGTTTTCAATTAGCATATCAGTTAGTGACATTCATTCAGATATTGTCTAAAAACTGACTCATAGCATTTTCTAACATTATCACAGAATCTATAAACTTCATGTTGGCTAATATCTTCTTCATTAAAATGCTTCTTGATAGTTTTGGTGAAAATGCCAATATGTAATTGACTGTCATCTCTCTGATTGTGGAATCCAAAGAATAGTATTTTATATGAATCCATCATTTTTCTATTCTTTCCTCAAAGTTTCAGGCTTTATAAATTTCAAAACTAACTTGATCACAACTTTTCCATTCTCTTTCCTAACAGATAGATCAATGGGTCTTCATGCTGAAAGAATTTGTTAAAACACCATGAAGGTCACTATTATTGACTGTATAAAGGAGAAGTAAACCCAATAACATGATCTTTAAAGGTATCTTTCAGTATTTTAGGTTTGGTCTCTGAGCAGTTTTTTTTTTAAAGAAATAAGACTTGAGCCCAGAAAGTTTATTTTACTCATGGTAATCTTCTGGAATCCCATTTCTCTATTGCTTTATCAAGCCAGAAGATAAATATACTGAATTATATTTAAATGAGGTACAGACTTTACTAGCTGCAATATGAAGCATGCAACTTGGAGAGCCAGCAATAACAACACTTGGGTTTTTTTTTCAAGAGTCCTACCATTCACCAAATTCTTGTCACCAATATTTCTACTGATATTATCAACTCTAAGACCAGTAACTAAGGTCCCTGTGATATCAGACTTCTCAAACCATCAACACTTTCAAATATGCTGAAAGCCTTTGATGCATCTGGCTCTTCAATTAAGTTCATGTTAAAAAAAAAAAGTCATTCTGTTGTAGTTGACATTAAATATACAAATAGCAATAGGGTACATTTTAAGCAGCTCAGTGTTATTATTTCCATAAATCATAAAGGTATATGGCTGCTTTAACATCTCAGCAACAATCCTATCCTTTAAACCTTTTGCACCAGGTAGGGCAAAGTGCACATGTAACAATCTTGTAAGTTATATTAAAATTTAATTACCTTACTTTATCATCAATGTACATGAATAAATTTTTCATCAAAACATACTTAATAAATCAAATTTTAATATTAGTTAAGTTTCAAGTCATTATTTTATAATGAAATATTTAAAAAAAAACAACTCAATCTTCCCTGATAAAAGAACTGTGATGTTTGCTCTCTCTGTCTTCCCTCTTTTCTACTTTATTTACCATCCCTCTGAGAAATACAAAATTCAATGTAAAATACTTATAATTTTGTTATTACTCAACCAAAGCATAATTTTTATATCCTTCAATCTTATTTCGTTTCAGAGCCATAAACTAAAAAAAATCGGACACCTTCTATGTCCTCTCTTTAAAAAATTGTCAGTAGTTCCCCCTAACATTTAATATAACATTATTTGTAACTAATAAAAAGTTAAAGTTTTAACCCATTAAATGATGCATTATGTTACATTTTTTTTCTACAGAAAATGTTCTTTGTTGCTTACAGTTTAAACTTTATAACCATAGTAAAAACAGTGATGACTTTTGATTGATTCTAAATATCTCTTACTGCATAGTTTGAAAGAAGAAAAACTGCAACAGGTATTGGATACTGTCTAGTTTTTAAATGTTATTACCCTTGTTTTTAGGTGTATTATTTATTTCATTCTTTTATTATTTGAGTAGTACCAATAATACAAAAAAGATAGTTAAAAAAAATAAAACAAAAGAAGAAGAGAAAAAAAGAAAACTTAAGTTAGAACTATAATTCTTGTTTTTCATGTGCTTTACCTTTTATTATACCAGTAACTAAAATCAGAAACCTTTCAGGTTTTGTTACACATAATAAATTATAATAAAAACATTTTTCATGAGGTACGCTCATGGCCAGCCTGTGCACTAAAAACTTTGATAGGAAAATGTGGATTACATGTTCACCAAGTGATATGCAAATTGTATGGCAGTAATATTAGGTAGGAACAGTTCATAAGGCAATAAAACAATAAAAGTAAGTATAGATAGATGTATATGGTTGCAAAGTTTATAAGCTATTTAGGATAAATAATAGTGTTTTTCTATTACAATTTGCAGTAATTTCAGAATACCTTTAGCACAATCAGAGTTATAGTATGTATACCACCATAGTCACAAAACTGTGTGAAATACACAAGCCTGTTGCAACAGGATTAAATCATCCACAATACAATTAATAACTGCAGGAGTCTTTACAGAGGTAAACAACAGATTACTGGCTGTGTCAATATGTTTAAACTCATTCTTTATCAAAGATGATATATGACCAAATAAACTGAAGAAGGTATTATGCTGTATTATGATGACCACCATTGTCACTGCTTTGAAAACAGGATATGTTTTATTTCGGTGCCAGGATTTTACAGGAATTGTTTAAGAACAGTGCCTTGAATATGCTTTGTATTTTACTTGTGTCTTGAGGTGTCTAAAAACATAATATAGTAAAAAGTAAAAGCTAAATAATCAAGCAAACTTTACAGGTAGTTTATTTACACTGTAGATTGAAAAACATCAAATTGTATTCTTTTTCTGTAGTAGCATCTGGGTATAAATATCAAGACTGATGAACAGACAAAGCAGAGACAACTTGTCCTTCTTTATGACAAGAATATTTTTCAGTTTAAACTCTAAGGTGAACAAGAGAAAGATTCAGCTAACACCATCTGCTTCTTGTCATTTCCACCTATCCATATACATTTTTCCATCCAGTGCTGTGCACATATGAATATCTATTGGCTACAGCAAAGTTTTTAATGTGCATAGAACTTGAAGCTGGGGGCAAATGAGTAGAGTATGTACTGCTTGCCTTTCACTGCACCTGTAAGCAAAGGTCTTCTAGAGTACTCCTACATTTCTATTTTGCAATTGCACCAACTTAAATTATGATTGGACATAGCTACCAGAGCAAGGTATTTATAGTGAAAGATGTTAAAAAAGCTGTTTTTAGATAACAGATTATGTCAAGTAACAACATAACTAAGTACAGATAAAACACATTTTAATAAAAAGGTTGTTTTCAAAGCTGTGTTTTACTAGCAAATAATTAAACCAATTGGCATGGTGCCATAGCAAGGTTTCAAATAACAACCTCTGAAAAAGCAAAAAAAAAAATGCTGAAAAGTCAAGAAATTGATAAAATATTTAAGAGGTGATAGGTTTTTTTTTATTAAAATTAACATTTTTTCTATGGGATGACCTCAAAGATTAAAAATATTTTTGTTTACCAGCAAAATTCTTTGGAACTTTGCAAAAATTAACTTTTTCCTTCATGAATTAGATTAAATATGTCAGAATATGACAAAATGCCAATTTCAAAATACTATGGAGTTAAAATTGTTTAAATACATAGAAGTAACATTCAAAATGTTTGGTGAAAATCTACTGAAAGCTAGAGAAAATCACATCTACAGATACAATAATTTGGGAGTAAGTTATTTTGCTCGTCCTGAACTGTTATACATGAAAATTTATCATACATTCAAAATAATACAAAACCTGCAACAACCTTAAAATAAGATTTATAGCATTCTACCGATTCTCCCTACAAATTTCACAAGACTATGGTACTGAAATTACTGAACTTTTGTAATATTTTCAAATACTGTTTTTATAGAGGTGTAATGTTAATAAACTTTATCATCTAAAAAACATTAATAATAAAGTGTTAAAACAAAAGACCAGTTTTGGTTATAAGCCTACACTACATGTAAATTAGTTGAATACTCTTTCACTGTTGTAAATAAAATTATTCTTCAAAACACATGCAAAAATCAATGATATTAATGAAGAATATGTTCATTAAAATAAAATTGTAAACATTTTCTATATTAAGTGCTTATGTTGAACATTCTTCATACACAATTCATGCATCTCTTCATTTATGTTAAACATTGCTAGAGATTCATAGTAGAAATTACCAGTCAAAATAGGAACAATCCAGGATGTTCTACGAAAGGGTCAAACTAGACCTATACTCCAGCACTACAAATAAACTTACATTTACTTTTGCTGTTTTTATTCCTCTTACAACTGCACACTACTCATAACTTTAATAATAAAATCAATGAGAAAGCTTAAAAAATCATTACAAGTAGCTCAACCTAGTTATAATCCAACAATTCAAAATCTTTTATCTTTAATTCTAGTAATGTGATTGATATGAAAATGAAACAATTAGAGATAAATATTTCAAATTTTGTAATTCAAATTAAATAGTTAACTTTTTAAAAAAAAAGATACTGTCTCCACATAAATTAGTATTTTAGTGTTTATAAACAAGATACCTATTTTAAATTTTTAATTATAACTGCTAGTTTGTAGAGCTTGCATTTCCACTTATTTTGGACACCAATAATATGAAATCATCTTTCTTATGAGTATTATAATTTTCAAGCAATAAAAAAAATAAATTTTGTAATAAGTTTATAAGTGTTGTCAATGTCTTAAGCAATACTAACTTCAATGAAAATGAATCTCTGAAGCCTAGAGCACACATACTCTTACTGTCTGGAAAAGCTAAGGTACAAAAATTTACCATGACAATATTAATATTATTTGATGCCCATATTGTTGTAATCATTTAAAAATGCTTGGTTATTAGAATTAGTGTAAACACCAGCTATGTTGACTTCAAAAAGCTAAAAAAGTTATTGTAACCAACAAATCAGTCAAATAAAAACAGTGGCATTTATTTATTTTATTTTTTATACTATATGGTTGTTGTATTAAGTTCTGATAAAAATGATTATGGGCTCATTCCCTAGGCACCTCCACTGCTTGTGTCTGCTCATATAGCAAAATATACAATTAATAACTGGAGCATAAAATAGATTGGGGATTGAACTTCAGCCTTGCCTCAGATATGTACCTGCTTATAGAATATTAAACAATAATGTCATGCAATTATGTATTAGAAACATAATGTGTAAAAACAAAATGTAAATTTACATTTTATTTAACACTTGTGTAACCAGAGATATGGTACTAGCTAAAACCAGTCACTTGCCTTTTCTTTAGTCAGTAGTTCAAAATTAGTGATAACCTTAATAGTTTTGAAACGACAAAGACAACACAAAATTTAGCAGCAAGGGGAATCAAACCAAAATTCTTAAGTCGTGAATCATCCCTCCACCTGCCCTTAGGTAGCTTTGTGCACAATAACAAACAGTGTTAGTATTCCAATATTTGGAATAATCAAAAACAGCATAAAGCTGAATGTCCTATATTTTAAAAGTTGATTATTTTCAACAACAACTGATTTAATCATAATTTCAATTAATCAATTTTTGTAATAATCAAAAGCAGTAATAGTCAGAAAAACCAATTTTGAGTTGTTGATTATTTCTGTTACATTACTTAATTAATCGTTTAGTTTATGAGAAATTAGTCAACATAAATCACTGCTCTTGTGTATTAACTAAATACTCAAGCTGCTTATTTACAATTAGCATTTGGAAGTCATGATGAATCACTAAAGTCTGTTATCCAAGGCATTTGTGTGGAAATGGTAAAGGTATGCAAGAAATATGATCCATTATTGAAATCCCATTTAAAGAAATTGAATGTTTTTTTCTGGCCTGTCAAATAGAATCCAGAATGACCTGGAAATAAAAACAGATAGTTTTTATAAAGATGTAATAAATTTATTCAATTAAAAAGGAAAGGAGGACTGAATTAACATATAAATAATGTAAGCAGCCAAATATGTCTTGTTTTCATCTTTAATTGGTAGTACTTAATATTAAATATGATAAATGACTACATGTAATTAATTTTATCTTTATGTGCAGTCCTGTACATATTTTGTTTTATTTTATAATCTACCTTTTATGCTTTTGCTTTCCCATCAGGACAAATCACCACACACCACTGCATACATAAAACACATATACAGATTATTACTATTTAGAAATAAATTAAACTTATTTTCCTCAAAATATAGAACAATAAATAAAGAGTAAAGTAAACAATTATCTCTTCTTGCTATGATGCTTGAACTCAGTTACTGTTGGACATAGGTTATTAACCAATTTAAAATGTCATAAGTGGAAAATATCAACATTTGTTTTTTAGGTTCTTTATATATACAGTTGAATAAAAAAAATCACAAATACCTAAGAGCAAATAATCTTAGTTTGAAAGAACAAGATGTTACAACAGATTAAAATGGCCTATAAAATTGCTAAGAGGATATTCTAAGCCGCTGATTGGTTATTCACATGTCGTACATTGAAGTAAATGTATAGAAGGAATTGTTTTCAAAAATGGAAAGAGGTGAACAAGACCACTGTCTTTGATTCAGTACATAAGCCATATCTCAGTAAGATACAATGTTCTTATTATTATATTCTAATTTATCAATATCAGTAATTTGAGTTCCTAATTCACACAAAACAACAGACTTTGTATTTTGACATCACAAACATCTAATTTTAAACATTGCTACATTCAACACGCTACCTGACTTACTAAATTCTATAAGTGGGTTCTTTTAATATTTACTTTTAACTAAAGGAATAAAGTAATATATAATATTAAACTTTAGATTATAATCTACAATTTGATTCCAAACTTGTTGACATAAATTCATAAAATAGTAGTTTAATAAAATCTTGAATGCAAGTCAACAAATGTGATGACATGGCCTTTGACCCATGGACCATCACAAAAGGGTAAGTGTATATTGGATTAATGATCACACCTTTGGCATTTATTTTTGCTTTGTCTATTTGCTACGAGACATTTATGCAAAGCAACTGAAGGGTTATCTGTGTTAGCTATCACTAATTTTGAACTAGTAGATTATAGGAATAAAATCATCACCACTGTAATGCATCCATAGCCCTAAGTATGTAGTGCAATTTTTTTTGGTGGTAATGAAATGCTAAAGATATATCCACAGTTCAGCATGCAAACAATTGGGCCACGCTCAGTCCAATTTTGTTTATTTGTTTGGAGAGTAAAATGCTTAAGAATAAAATGACGTGAATCATATTTTATGGACCAATTTAACGAGTAGTGTATTTTTCATGTGGCATCTTTAATCAAGCTCGTATACACATAATTCATGATTTTTGTGGTGATTGCAGTGAAACAAACCACATTATTGAAGTATAGTGCAAAGAACCAAACCAAATTATTGAAATATATTGACCTGATACATGTTCTGTAGTTGTGTGTAATGCAATAAAATGGTTGGTACAGTTGCTTTTTTAAACACATCTATTTGCAAACATTATAACAAGGTATCAAAAATTAACAAGATTATAACAAAATTTACCTTAAACATTTTACAGCTACATTGGAAACGTTGATCTTGTGCATCCCTCGTTCTGGACATTCCAAAAAATGAAAAATGGAGGAATCCTAAAGGTTGCTTTGTACTTGTCTTACATTTTACTACCATTGTATTTTTGGACACCCTTTGTACCAAAGGCCCAGCAGTTTCTGTGGCTAGTAACCAAATTGACTGTTTGATTTCTGTTGATATAGGCAATGCATTCAAAACAGAATTTTTTAATGTTAAAGGCTGACCTTCTGTAAGACAATTCACAGCAGCCTTGATATGATGGCAAGGGTTCAAATTCAGTTCTTGCTGTTGGGCTGATTTAACACATGTTTCAACATAACAATGGGCAGGCCCCTGCTTTAAGATGTCAGAGTTACCTATTGCATCAATCAGAGGTAGCTGAACAAACCGTCTGTAGTCTGGGCCTCTGTCACGAACACGCACAGAATATAACTGGTCTGTGGATCCTGTGATGATTCTTACTGCATCAGGTCTTGAAGATTTCTTATGTTCTCCACTATCACGATAAACTACATCACAAGTTTTGTTTTTGCACGTCAGTCTACGGGTTCCATTATATGTGCCACATTTAGGACATTTACGGATTCCTCGAAGGGTAGGTTTACCTAAATCTCCAAATAAGGTCTTCATTCTTTGGTTAGAAGATGACATTGTACTGTCAGTACAACTGAATTTTATTCCCTGAAAAAAAAACATACAAGTACATTTAACAATTAACTGTAGTAAGCAAAAGTGACACTTAACACAAAATGCAATGCTTTTATAATTTGAAAATATCACACACTAAGCAGATGCAGGTCACATTTTAAAATTCTTACTGTATTTCAAAACGAAGTCACTATTTCACTTGCTTCTACATTACCTCAACAATAAAGCAATAAAACGAAACATATTGCACACATCTACCTAGCATGGTATGTGTTCTAAATATTTTAAATATGAAATCATTCAAAATTAGGTGCTTTCAATCTTTAAAATGCAGAATCAATAGCAAATTAGACTATATAAATCAACCTTTTCTCCTAACTGATAATGTCAATATATTTTCATTATCCACATAATATCTTACCTATGCCCATATATAAAATTGCGAAGTATAAAATAGTAAATTATCATTGCACTCATCATAAAAATGAATTCACTTAAACTGATTCATCTGCAACCTCAAAGTCAATTTAAGCAATAAAGAATTATGTAATGCATAACTTATTTTAAGGGGCAGAGCAATGTGTCACTTTCATCAATAAATTGCAATAAGATTTCATGATAAAATTTACTCAAGTCTTCCCGAACAAAAACAGCAATTTGTTGTTCTTGTAAAAACAGTAAAGCAGTAGCCATAAGACTCATAATGATTTAATCATCTCTGTAAACTGGGTGAATTTAAGAGAGTTGTTGAAAGTAATGTTCAGAACACACTTCACTTCCTGGACACAGAAATACTTGAAATGTAATTTATACAATTCTGCTGGAGAAGAAAAGCATTCTTTTTTAGATTAGTAAAGTTTAAATCAATTATTTTAGTGTATTTTATCTATATTTCCTAAGAGTGGACACTTTTAGGCTTTATTATTGTATATTCAACTGGTTTTAAAGTTACAAGATTTTTTTTTAAATCATCAGGCCTAACTTACTGTTTTTTTTTAAAGGGAAATAGGATACTAAAGCTATTAAATGGCAAATTGAAAAAAAATATGCAATTATCTCAAGTTGTATCTAAGTAAGAAAGAAAACTTATAATTGTTTCTATTATTATATAATAGCTGCTGAGAATTCACTAAAATAGTAATTAGATTCATGTAACTAGTGTCACGGTATCAGCAATTAGTTGGTTGTTGTTTAGTGGTGCAAAGCAGCTAGGATATCTGCACCAAATAACCAGTAAAAAAAAATAAAAGTAAAATTATTAAAACATGTGAAAAGAAATCAAGTTAAAACAATGGCAGAAATTCATATAAAAACTTAAATAGAACTAAAAAGAACACACTGGCTCTTAAAAATTTAAAAACAAAAGTAAGGCAGACAGTGTCATCAACCAGCAATTAATAGGATTGTTGTCTGCTACTAGTATTAATGTTAGATCACAAAGAGTGATCACAAAAAAACAAACAAACTTACTTTGAAAAGCTGACTGCACTGGTTTATTCAATAAAATGGATGGCAGGAATAAGCAGCAATCCCATTTTACCTTATCTATGAAAATCCATATATTAGTATGGTCTGGCAGAGCATCAGGAGTGGCCATGTGCAACTTGCCCAGCAACATCTTCCAAACAAGACGACACTGAAACTGGAGTGCATATATTTACCAGCAGATGTTCTGTGCAACTACAGTACAGAGGGTAATCACAGCTGGGATTGCAGAACGTAAATCTCTGGGACCGAAATACACAGAGGTGGAGTGACTGAATCACTAGGACACAGATAATACATCCCAGGATGACTTATGGTCAGCTGTACTGTGGAGCTTTTTGGAAAAAATAAATAAGTAGCATACCTGGATAGCTAATCCTTGCCACTGAATGAGATTCTAGACCTAAATAGTACATCATTGTAAGCAAAATTAATATACTGTATATGATAACTTACCATGTCATAGTCAAACTGACGTTTGATGAACAGTGATATGAAGTGCCCTGACAATGAAAAAACAACTATTTGATGAAGGTGGTGGGAAATACAAGTATGAGGTATTGTTTGCATGCTTAAATGAAGAATTTCCTCTATTAAATGATAGGGATGTAATGAAAGGGAAAGTAAGATATCGTATCTGATAAGATGACATTTGAAACAAATTGTGGGAAATGGGAGATACAGAGGAAGAAATATGCCAGTCTGATATGCTGTCAAACCCAATCTGTCAGGATAGAATGAAAAAGTCTTGCAATGAAAAACGGTTCCAGGGAATAAAAAAACAGGATCAGGAATAAAAGGAAGAAATTGTGTGGACAATATAACCAGGACAAATGCAGTGGGGGCACAAAGGTTTATCTGGATAATACAGAGAAAAAAGGTGGGAAATGGAGGATACATAAATCAGCAAGAATGAAGATTATCTCTCACAAGCAGCCAAAGTTTACAGCAGTAAAAACTGATTCAGATAGAGGAAGATATAAATGGAATTGAACAGAATATGTGATATGTCTATGGTAAAGATATCAGACTGACAATGTTCATAGGTTAAAAGTTTTAAGGGATATGTGATATAGGGAACAGAAGGACAAGAGTTCAAAGGGTACTAGACAGTGAACTACACTGAAATTCCAATACAGAAGAACCATCTGACAAGATGGTCAATAAACTCATAAAAAATGCTATAAAAGAGAAACAGTAGCAGTGAAAACACGACACAATACCTAGAAAAATCAAAAGTGCTGGACAATGCTGCTTGATAACCTGAATTAGAAGAAACAAGTCTCATGGTTGAACAGTCAGGTAAAAAAGTTCTTAAGGAGAGGAATGATGGTGTGAGAAGAGGAACCCCACACTAATAAATTGCAAGGGAGGAAGAGAAAATGGACTATGCTAAAAGGGAAGCAACACACACTCACAATCTAACTATCCTTACAAAATACAGGCTTCAAGTTGGAGGATGAGAACAGCAGAACGATAAACCAGTGACCAAGGAGGGATGAAGTGTACAGGAGTAACAGGGTTATTTTGGAGCTGAAGAAAATGAGGAAACCAAAATTGTGCTGGACGACAAGGAGCAATCAGAGGAATTCGACATGAAGAAAAATGGATGACAAAAATTACCCTGGGAAGAAATCAGATAGGAGGGTAGGCATAAATGCACAAGTTAGGCAAAGGCTTTGACCACTCAAAAGAGTATATACAGTACTGGTTGGTTGGTTGATTTAGTGGTTTATGGCAAAAAGCAGCTAGGCTGTCTGTGCCAAACATCTGGTAAAAAGGTAAAATTAAAGTAAATTTAGTAAAATTCATAGAAGGTAATTAAGGTAAAACAAAACAAAGTTTACAAAAAATCATAAATAGCATAAAACCAATGTTTACATCTAGTCTACAACGTTAAGAGAAAAACTACAGTAATGGAATTCATAAAATACTTTCTGTAGCACAATTGTAATTATCATAACCCACCAGTAAGATCAACAAGTAAGTACAAAAACCACCGTCAGTCACCTGAAGTTGGCCTTTCCAGTCCTGGTTCCAAGTTATTTGACATTATGGCTATTTTTGAAAAGTAAAGTAATTAAAGTTTTAAAAGATTTATAGCAAATTTTTAATAATAACAACTCACCAGGATGACTAACGGGTAGTTCAAACAGCAGCGTTACTAATTTGAAGTTGGCCTTTCCAGTGCTGGTTTCGAATTATTTAACAATACTGCAATTTTCTAATTTCAAATCAAACTAGATGAACTTTGATTCTTAAAAGGAAACCACATTAAAAAAGGTTTTATGTATAAATTAAAAAAATTAAATGGCATTAAAAAAATCAATGGCCTTTAAAAAGAACGGGAAAGTGCCAAACCCACACAAACTTGGAATTTCCTGTCCATTAACAATTTTTTTTATAAAAGTGGACAAATGGCCACGTAACCCACATATATGGAGGTCTCACAAAATGCTATACCTCCATGTTGTATCATAAGCCTTCTCAATGTCCAAGAATATTGATACAAGATGTTGTCATTTGAGAAAGGCTTCTCTGATTGATGCTTCAAGTCAAATCAGGTGGTCCAATGTGGAGTGCTGTCATTGGAACTCACACTGGGTGGGCAAGAGGAGGTTGTTTGATTCAAAGAACCAAACAAGATAAGCATTAACCATCATCTCCAAGGTCTTACAGAGACAGCTCGTCAAAGCAATTGGACAGTAGTTTGAAGGAATCTTGGGATCCTTCCCAGGCTTAGAGAAAGGTAGGATAATAGCCTGGTGCCAGGCATCAGAAAAAACATTCTCCTGCCAGATCCTGTTAAAAACAATCAGAAGAATAGCAAGAAAAGCAGGAGATAAATGGTGTAGCATGTCATAGTGTACATTATCAGGTCCAACCGATGTACTGCCAGACTGATGAATAGCCAGTTATAGTTCCACTAATGTAAATGGACAATTATAGTCATAGAGACAATCAGCTCGAAAGAAAAGAGGTGATCGCTCTGCCCGAGTCTTGATGGCTAAGAAGGTGGAAGAAGAAGCAGAAGTGCTGGATAACCGACAAAAGCTTTCACCTAGAGTATCGGCAATGCTCCAGGTATCAACTACTTCCTGGCTATCAGAAAGTACAATCGAGAGAGGGACAGAATTATACAGTGGAGAGCCATTAAGCTGCGGCATTTGGGGGGGTCAACCTGCTTAACCATGGCTTACGTGGTCAACGGTTTAAACCTTTGTGACTGAAAAGCCAAAGTCGCCAACAGCTCCGCCAAGGAGCCTCATCCGGGCCATTGCTTGATCATTATATCAGATTATCGAATTAAAAATAATACTTTAATTATTGATCACTTTTTTCATGGATTTAACGAGGATTAACTTTAATGTATGGAGAGGTGTGATTCGATAACAATGGTGGCCTCCATAAAGCTGACATAGAGATAAGATAAGGTAGATTAACGGTCGATTTCTATTGTAATATATTTTAGTTATTTCCCAAATTAAAGCAAATCCTTTTTAAATATCCCCTTGAAGTTATAAAGCCAGGATTAAATTCGTAAGCCATGCTTTTACACGTTCTTAAATTAGCGGTGAGCCGAGATAATCCTCGCTCACAAGACTTGCTACAGCGGCTTAAGCTATTTTGCGGTTTACTGGTCCGCGGCTTAATGGCGCTCCACTGTATTACCCACTGACATTTTGAATATTGTCCCATATGACTTTGGAACTGATGGTAGAATATATGCTGGTTGTGAACTTAATCCAAGATTCCTTCTGGCTTTGACATCTTACCCACCGAGCATGTGCATGGGCCCGCTGGAAAATTATGTGGTTCGAGAGTGTGCTATATCTACGAAAAGTATCCCAAGCCCGTTTTTAAGCCTTCTGTGCCATGTGGCAGGCAGGATTTCATCACATATGAGGATATAGTGGAAAATGTGTGGAGGTTTTAGGAATACATTGAGCAGCTGCTTGTATAATACAATCAGTTACTGCTGCCACACAGTTGTCTATTGATGGCTTACAGATGAGGGCAGGAGCAAGTTCTGTGAGAGCAGTTAAAGAGGGCAAGTTTGGCTGATCCAGCTCCCACCAGGGCACGCTGCTCAGGTGGCATTGGCCACTGCTAGTCTCTCTCAAAATTATAGGAAAATAATCACTACCTCATGGATTATTGTCAACTCTCCATGAAAAATGAGAGAATAATAAAGGGGAGCAAATGGAGAGATCAATAGCAGTAAAGGACTGACTAGGTGCATGAAAATAAGTAGAAGAACCGGTATTGAAAAGAGAAGGATTGTGATCACAGAGCATATGCTCTACAAAGCAACCACTCATATCAATATCAGCACTTCCCCAGAGGGGATGATGTCCATTAAAGTCCCCTAGGATTAAAAAGGGAGACAGCAACTGTTCAATGAGAGCATCAAGGTCTGATTGATAATGTATCTCTCCAGGCAACAAGTAGAGAAATCAAACAGTGATGGTATGACCAAAAGAAATACAGATGGCTACGGCCTCCAAGGTTGTGTCGAGTGGCAAAAACAGGGTGGACACATGCTGATCAACCAACAGTGCACCTCCTCCATGCACTCATCCATCACACAGCCTATCATTTCTGTACAAAGAAAACTGCCAAAAGGTGACTGTATCGGCAGGTTTCAGAAATATTTCCTGTAAGGAAAGACGTACAGAATGGTAGGAAGCAATCAGTGTTTTGATGTCATCCAGATTAGAATGTAAACCTTGACAGTTCCATTGTATCAAGATGGCCATATTTAATTACATGTAAGCAAATTGGGTTGTTTACAACCAGGTCTTTTTCCCTTCCTGTCCTTATTCGAGGGAGGTCCATCAACCTCCATGGATCCTGCCCTGGGTTGATTGAGCAGGTCTTTGCTGATTCCAGTGACTGACGATGTGAACAAATTATTGTTTTGCATCTTAGGATGGGAGAAGAAGATGTATCTGAGGGAATGCTTGTATCAGGAACCAAAGGATATGGATCTTGAGGTTTGTTAGAATGTTTGTAAGGGACAGAGAGGATCACTTGTCTCTGAGTGACCGAACCTCTGACACTGGAAACATGGGAGAGGGTTTGGAATGTATGACCATACCCTGCAATTAAGGTAACCTGCCTTGATGGTGGCAAGTGATGTAAATGTCAGAAAAAAGATACTGGTGAGCATCGTAATTCCATTTTTGCGAGTGGAGATATGCCTCATTGCAGAAACTCCTTGAGTGGAGAAACCAGCAAAATCTCTGATTTGGGCATGTTCTTCAAATCTCTCTCAACAATAACTCCTCATGATGAATTCAAAGTAGCATGAGGTGAAACCTCAATAGGTATATCCCCAATTGCCTTTGAATTCAAGAGGAGTTCACTGTGTTGAGATGTGAATGTTTCAACCAATATATCACCAGATCGAAGCTTCTTTACTGACTTTGGAGAGCCAGCAAGTCCCTCCAGTCTCTTCTAAATAAAAAAGAAGAACATTTGCCCTATAGGTTTGTCTGAAAAAGTATGTAGGATAAGGAAATGGGGTATAACAGGTGGTACAGATGTTGAAGATTGCTGCTCAGAAAATTCAAAACATGGACACTTATCTATGGACTGTTTTTCACTATTTTATTTAAATTTTTATTTGGAGGATAGATAGTAAAAAAAAAAGAGAAATTTCGGTGACCACTGACCCCACCCGCCATGGAGCCCTATGAGGGGACACACTACAATGTCAAACAAGGACACTGCAGCAATGCCAGGGTTTTCGTTAGCACTATATCCAAACACCAGCATCAGATACAATGTCCACAACTCCTGTTAAGAACATCCAACACTGGTACTTGGTTGACCCTAGCCCAAGTAGACCAGCCGACTGACCCAAGGGGGACAACCCCAAGGCCACCCATCTACAGAAAAATTCAAGGCCAAAGTGGTATGTTAGGGTTGGACCCCTCAACCACCAGGATTCCCTCCTCCCCTTTACAGGTCACCATGCACAGCAAACACATGGATAGATGTTTAGATCCCAGAGGAGGCAAAGTGAAAGAACAGAACCTTCCCTGGGAGGTCCCCTCACCATATACAGGAATCCACACCGAGGGGTACATTACTGAAGCAAATCCAAAACATAAAGCACAAAACCACAATATAGCCCCAATGTGGACAAATAAAAGATATTGTTAGGGCTGGAGAGAAATGGAAATATGGAGGTTAAATGTGCAAAATGTCACCTAGATCATCCACAGACCCAGAAGAAAGTCTGCTAAAGGGTAAAAATGTTTTCCAAGGTAAAATGGGAAGATCCAGAAATTGGTTGAGGTGGGGCAAATCAACCACATGATACCAGTCCCTGGTCTTTTTTGGGGAAAAACACAAAACCTAGAGTAATAGCCAGGAGAAATCTGGCTGGCTGAGAATAAATAGTGTGCTGTTAAGAGAAGTATGCATACAGCTTTGAATAGGTGCTAACTGGTAGCAGGATTCTAAGGATATGGGAAGGGGTTTGGCATGGGAGACAAAGGAAGAAGGAAGAAGAAATAAAGAAAAAGCCTGTCTGGCAAAACCATGATCCCTCATAGATCAGGAGTAAACTCCCACTACAGGTGATTAAAATTGGACAAATAAAACTCCAGTGGGCTGGAAACCACTTGATTGTCTCAGGAACTGTTAGAAGCAATGAACATGGTGCTGTGGCAAATCATAAACTGCCATATCCATGGCAAAAGCAGGATGTTGCAAAGAATGGGAAACAAGTAGAGCAGATGTATGGGAACAGACTAAAATGAAAGAACAACCAAAGTTTGGTGATGCCTCACAGATTCCATACATGACTTAAAATATTCAGAAATATCTTCAGAAACATACCTGTGAGGAACAGAATCCATACTAAAGCACAAAGATTTGTAGTAGACAAAGAAACCTGAGACAAGACAGCATCCCTTCCAAGGAGATCTCAACAACAAATAAACCATGGGTGAAGGGATGAGGTGGAGGAGAATAATCATGTCAATATGAAGGGAATGAGAGAAAAGTTGTTCTCTGAAAATCCTACAGGGAATTGGTGGAAAGACTAAAAAAGTAAGTGTATAGAAGAAAGGTATTATAGGAAAGATTTAAGGATTAGATGAAGCTGTAAAAACTGGTTGTAAGTTAAATAAACAGGATTATCAGGATATGCTCCTGCACAGCCAAAGTGATTTTAATTGTAGGGAGTTCAGAAAAGCACAAATGGCCTGATGACAACCAATGCATAATGATCAGAAGCTTGTGGTAGATGAGGCATACTGGCACCAGCTCTCAAACAAGAAAGAAAATGCCCAGCACGTAATGATATTTAGAGGAGAAAAAAAAAAAAAAAAGGTAATCAGAAAATGGAGCATTACATAATGAGGAAGAGACAAGGTCATAATAAACTGGGAAAAAAGATGAAACCCACGAAATTGTGTCCAAAAATACGAGTGTACAGAAGGTAACAGATGGAAAACTTGCAGCATCAGTTATTACAGTAAACCTAAAATCCTCTCTGGGGCTTGTCAGTCACAAAGATGGCCAATGGAGACACACAGTACAGAGGATATCCCAACACCAGTAATGGAGGAGCCTGCAAACACAACAATGTTGTTGGAACCCAGCCTGCAAGAAGGCAAAAAAAGCTGAGAAATATACTGGTAAAGATGGAATCCTACTGGCTATCAAAGCAGCAGAACTTAATCATCAATTGTTCAAATAGTTAGTGTTGTGTAACTACATTAAAAAAGTGCTACCAAATGTGTAGTTACCTACAGCAGCATTGCATTACAAAACTGAGAAAGATATTTCCAAAGCTAAAGGAAACTCAAGGTTTGACTAGGATTTATAGAAATTTTGAAGTTGGGAGACAAAGGCCAAATAGTAGTAACTGAGACCATGTTTGTCGGCACCACAGACATAATACTGGCAGTGGCTCAGTAAGTTTAATGACAGCACCAACAACTGTTGGTGATCAAGAAGATAAAAACACACAAGGTTACCTCAAACTCACTAGTGCTAAAGCTGTCACCACCACCAAAGAGGTCTCATCAAATGCACCCACAGTAATCAAGGACCAAATTGCCAACAGCTCCACCTGTTACAATTATGATACTGCTTACTCTGTAGCAGACCTCCATGAAGAAGCGGTGTTGTTAAAAGATGACCACAAAGTGGACAAAGGCCTAGACAACATACAGCCATAAAGAAAACTATTTGTTTTGGAGGAGCACCTGACTTTTCAAAAGGAAGAAATCTGGAACTGGCATAGACAAAGAAATCCTTTGTCCAAAATATAGATATTATCCTAGACACTGCAACAACCAACCACCAGTAAACCACCATATTAGAGGGTCTGAGGAGAATAGAGTTCAATTTTATGCTTGCTATTGGGTAAGCTTATATACCATTTTATTAAAATAAAAGGTTGCATATATTATATATATATAATCTGAATTTTTTACATTTTTCATTTACTTGTTTTATCTAGTTGTTTCAGTAAAAAATGTTTTAGTTTTCTATAGTAAGTAGTACTTGTATGTATGTGTATGTAGATAATGTTTCAGCAAATTCTAAAGGGGTTTATTTTTGTTTGTTTTTGTGTGTGTGTGTGTGTTGTGAAGTTACTATTTTTATGATTGTTTTTGTTTATATGCTTGTGCAAGTGTAAATATTATATTTATCTGTATGGGAGAATGTATATGTTATCTGTAAAGCATTTTCAGTTTTCTTTTGTTTGTTTGTAGTTAAGCACAAAGCTACATATTGGACTATTTGTGCATAGATGCCCACAGACTTACTACTAAGCTAATGGGGGTAGTATTTTCAGTTTCTTTTGTGTTTAATTTGAAGGAGATGTATCTAGTAGTATTGTATATTTCCATTTAAAGTTACTGCATGATTGTGTTTGTGGTATTCATGGTGAAATTGAAATTATGAATTTGATTATAGGACATTCTTTTCATGCACTTCCAATGCTGTATATTTTTCTGTATTATCAAGGAGTTTATCTCGTATGATGATTATGATTTAATTATTTATACACATGTATTAATATGGTCATTCTGATCTGTAATGCCAAGGTGTTGTATTACAATTGATATCATGCTGATGTGTAAGTGTTCAAACTATACACAGTATTGTAAAGTTAGATGTGATCATCTTATTAAATGGTTCTTTTAGTTTTTCTCTCATATCATTATATTGTTTTAAATGTTTTCTGGGGCAAGTAAAAATTTAAGCACTTAACAACCAAAGTGAAAGCTTAAAGTTCACTGGTTTTAAATTAAAAATTGTCAGTTTGAAAACAAGCCTGAAATAGGAAAGACAAGATAATATAGTATATAAATATTATGCATTCCTACCTTCTTGTATTACAACAGTATTCTGAATTTATCCTTGAATCTGTACATATGCAAATTTCAGATAGCATATGGCTGAGAAAGCCATTAAGTTTATTTCATTTGAGTTGCATTTCTTCCTTTTTATTGTCTGGAAATAATACATGCTCTGCCCCTGTGATGCTGCATGGTGAAAAAATGTCAACAGCAGTGCCCTTCAGTGGTGGGTCAGGTGATATCGTGAGGTTAGACCTTCCTTGTTTCAACAGGATTAAACAACTGTGACATAGGTGGTGCACACATCTTAACAATACAGTGTTATATATTTTTGATATATAATACTATTTCTTAACTTGCTCTCTCTCTCAAACTCAAGCCCTCTCTTTGGTAAGTAAGGTTTAAGTCCTTTCATTGTAAGTAGTAATATTCTAAAGTTTAACTTTTAACAGTAACTGATACTTATTAAATATTTTTATAAGTTCTGAGCCAGTTCAGAAAGAACTAAATGGTAAAGGCATTGCCCTTTATTTTATACACACACTGTTTTGTGTTAATGAGTTTGAAGAAAGATTGTTTCAGTAGATATGTTTGTTTGTTTGTTTTAGCAAAAAAAAAGACACATTGGTCTACCTGTTGTTTCCAATGTAGAGAATCAGACCCAAGATTTTAGCACTGTAAGTCCATAAGCTCACTGCTATCCCACCTAGAGACTTCAGTATACATGATTTTGAATATTTGCGTCTGATCTTATTTTTCTTATGACTCAGGAATTCAGTAATAAGTATTTTGAGTAAATCTCCAGTTATTCTGCAGACCTATCCTAATGATCTTAAGTAAAATTAGTTGAATCTGAATGTAATACAATATCACAATTATTTTTCCTAAGTGTTTTTTTACTTCTACTTTTTAGTGCACATATTGGTTTGTTTTGTTTTGAATTCTGTACATAGTTACACAAGGGCTATCTGCACTATCCATTCCTAATTTAGCAGTGTAAAACTAGAAGGAAGGCAGCTAGTCACCACCCACCAACTCTTGGGCAACTCTTTTACTGACAAATAGTGGAATTGACTGTCAAATTATAATGCTCCCATACCTGAAAGGATGAGCATGTTTGGTGTGACGGTGATTCGAACTTGAGACCCTCAGATTACGAGTCGAGTGCCTTAACCACTTGGCCATGCTGGGCCTAGTGCAAGTATATAACTACTTTTAAATAAACTGTTCTAGAGAGTATTACACATTCTTTGTACTACACATCATAAATAAATATGGCATATCTGTTAGACCACCAGAATGGGGACTAATGGTCATAAAAACATTTGGTACATATATATGAATAACTGATATATAGTTGTGTATATTTTCAATGTAATATATATGTATATATATTCAAATCAGACAAGATAAAAATCTAAAATTTATAAGCTCATTCTGCCAACAACTGTTTTTTGTTTATGAATGTTCTTGGTGCAATATATTACAGGTGTTACCTTACTCAAATTTCTCACTCACCTACCTATCACTTCATCTTTTGTGCAAGTGTAAGGGAAATTAAAGGCCTTACTCACATAACCTTTTTAATGTGCAGGGAGATCCTAAGCTGCATTGTCAGCTCTCATTTATTAGCATATTAAGGCTGTTGTTTCAAAGTATCTGTTGGTGTACCAATTAATTTTCCATATTGTGTGGATACTCATTTTGTGGGACACCCATTTTTTCTCATTTTAGTGAACTAGCCTGATATTTTGAACAAGCCTATTTACTTTTTTAAATTGAGGAGCAGAATTCCCCACTACCACTAATTTTGAAGAAGCTCTACCAATCTTATTTTATTTTCTTCTTTTCGTATCTATACTACCTTAAATCGTCAACTAATTTCTGTTAGGCCTGATTATACTAGTGTTTTGTTAGATAAAGATAACTTTCAGTTTGATGCTGCTTTCATAAATGAGTAGAATGTTAGCATATTCAACATTCCTTCCAATAACCATGGAAATGGTCCTTAAGCAGGGTACTCAATTCTTCTTCTACAACATGTCTCTCTTCCCAAGTTTTAGACAATCAGATTATTCTTTGGAGGGGGGAAGATCTTCCATGTGTTGTTCTTCGTCTTCTTATCATTTTCTTTCCTAGGCAAAATGATTCATCTCATTTTGAAAAACTCTTCTTTAATGCACGTACTGGTTATCAGCTACTTTCATTCACCTGAATCTTTTAATTAAGATTAATTTTCTAGTTTGCAGTCTTTGCTACGTATTCCTCACTAACCTTAAAAATTAAATATCTGTTACCACATGACTCTTATGTTTCTTCAGTACTGTAGCCCATAGTACTATATCATAAGGCACTCATTCCCCTCACATTTTATCAATCTTTCTAGCAGTGTTCTGCTTTAGAAGAATTTCCCCCAAATCTATTTTACAATCAGGAGAGACACATCAGCAGGAGCTAATTTGGGTTCTATCCTCTTGCATTTTTTTTTTTTTCTAATGGTTATCATTCCCCTTTGCAATGTCTGGCAAGAGCCAACACTCCATTTTCTATTCCTAAGTTTTATTTATCTTCTAATTTTACACATTCCAGTAGCCAAAACTGAGCTTCTAAATGTAGAAGCAAGTGAGGTGGTTCTATATGAACTGCTCAATGACTTTCTTCAGTATCAGACCTACACACTGTCTGAACTGTTGAAAATAGTTGTGTGTGGGTTCATTTACTCATCTTATTACAGGATCCTTGGACTTGAAAGCTGTTTCAATTCAGTCTTTCTATTTAATTTTGTCACCTATTTCTTCTTTTTTTTTCACCCTGAACATTCTCTGGTCTCTCAAATAAAACTTCGAAAAAAAGTTTGGATTAAAAATAACAAGAAAAGAAACAAAAAGGTGTTAAAATTGTTCATCATGTCTCAAGGTTTTTCAATTCCCATATTTTTCTAGATGACAAGAAAGCCAGGAGACTGGATCTCTATGGCAGATTTGTCTTATCTCCATCTTTTCTTGGGTATTCTTCATTTCAATGTGGAAAATATGAGAAGGTTAAAACTATTTCTTAAACAGATATTAGATGGCTTAGGTAGATATTTAAGATAATTATCTTGAAATAATGAGCTTATTCCATAGCACATGTTCAATTTCCTACTTCTCTCAAGTAGATCATTCACAATACAAATCCCTGTTAGCACCTCTTCAGTTTTTCATCTATCTGGGATTTTGGATCAAAAACGTTTTTGGGATTCATGTACAATTTTAGCATACAATAAGTTTTCTTTGGTTTAAAAGTTTTAAATCACATAAATAAATATTTGAATTTGTATACTGAAAATTAAAGCTTCTGTTGTGTATTTTAGTGATCAAATGATGCCAGTGAAAGAAAAGATTAAGATATCTACATAAAAACAAAAACGAAATTGGTAGAAAATGCATACTTTGATATAACACATTTGAATAAGGTTTTGGAAAACTGATCTAAAAAGAGTAACACAGATAGAAAGGGTGATGTTTTGAAATACATCTTTCACTTTTTGAAATTTTTTCATTCCATCTGTGCAACTTTTGCAGATTAGACTTTCAAAAATTTTTCCACAAATGTCACACTCAACTGTGCAACTGCTTCCCATTTCACCTTTTTCATAATAAAGACTGCCTAAATCAGCTACAAAAATATCTAAATATCTTTTGACAGATTCATCAACTCTCCAAAATGTTTTTAGTGGGTGTAACCTCCAAAAGTAACATATTTGTTACTGTTTTCCCTCCAGCCTCCAATAGAAATCAGAAAACTATATATATATATATATATACACACACACATTTAAAAAAAATCCAATGAGCAAACTGATGAATATAAGAAAAAGAACTAAAAACTCCTAAACAAGGTACATTTTTAATTGTTACTGTAACAATTAAATTCTTTTAAAATTGTTATAAACATGAAACTCATAAAAATATTATGTCACAATGCACTTAAACTTGTGATTTGACCCATATGCATGGGTGAGGATTAATGTATACAAGCCATGAACTTTTACAGTGTCACTTAGCATGGCATTACATATTTGATATCAAAGTTATTTCTTATTTATTTTAAAGTACTCTACACTGCTTAAATTGCAATCATTTCTGCAAAGAAGTGTAAATCATTAGCAGTCTTATCTACTAGGCAATTGTTTGGGGCCCCACATATGGAAGGGCTCAGAATGCTATACTATTTAATCTACTTCTGAGTTTTCTAATCATTATGGAGCCCTAAAATGACTAAGACCACCCTGGTGTAAAATATCAGTTAAAATTTAGAAGGATACTGAAAAAAACTGCAGGTATGCATCTCCTGTTCACCTCTTTCCATTTTAGGAAATGGTCCCTTATATACAGTTAATTCAATATATGATGTGAATAACCAATTGAGAGCTTAGAATGTTCCCCTGGTGGATTTCTCAGCAATTTATTCTGTGAAAAAGCTACCACATTCTTTTGAACAAATATTTCAAGAAGGTAGCTTAATAAATTATAATGGAATTCTATGGTATCAGTGTAGTTACTTTTGATTTTATTGTTTATTCAACTGTATATGCAAGCCTGTGTGTATGGATAAAACCTAAAAAAAAATTGTTTGATGTTCTCCATGTGCAAATTTTAAAAAGCTTAACAACCTAATATCCAGCAGTAACCAACTTTACACTTCATACCTAGAAGATATAAATCTTTACTTTACTTCTTTATTTATTACTCTATATTTTAAGAAAAATAAGTTTAATAATTTATTTCTAAATAGTAATAATCTATATACATATATAAATGTATAATAATTCAAATGTAACTGATTTAATGATGTAACTTGTTACAAAATACTAGTCCACTAAAACACAGCCAAGACAAAAAAAAACTGAAGGTCAGTTTTATATTATTGGATACAGTGACACAAGTGCATGTGTTCAGCATCAATAAAAGTTATCTAAAGTTAGCTAGGCTTGACTGGAAGATCACTATAATAATAAATATACATAAATATATGATGTTATGAGACTTGGACTAAACATTTGTATTTTTGTGTTATAATATATAGTCATTCTCACACCAGAAAACACAATTTATATTCATTTCCTAATTTTTTTTAATGATGGTTATGGGGTTGGTCAATTGAAAGACCCCAAATAGTAGGGTTTAGAAAATAAAAAATATAGTTTCATTTAAAACAAAAGTTTAAAATATATTTAGGAGATTTCTAGATTACACAAATAATATTTGAGATTTTTGGGACAAAGAAAAAAGATTTTTTAATTATAACATGAAATCATTTTGCACTTGAGCTAGTAATGAAAAGACTCAGTACTTTCTCAAACAACATTTTAGGAAAATATTTCATTAAAAAATCTGATCTTTATTGAAAGTCTACCAAATTTTGTGAAGAAATATATGCTGTATTAAAAGTAAAAGTGCAAATACTTAACATATGCAAATATGTAGACGAACTTGGGAATATTATACCAAGGCTGCTACAAAAGGGTTAATCATTACCTGTCACTCTGACCTGTCAGAGTCAGAATGATATAATCAACTCACAGAAACATTTTAAAAGTATGACTGCTTTTATAATTCATTTAATGGCTTGTTTTTTTTTTAATAACAGATTTGTTTACTTTTTTAAAAGCTTGTCACATTTGATTAATGTGGAAACATTAGGTTCAAAATTTCAAATGTAAATGAGCAAAAGTAATGAATTTTGAAATATAACTATACAGTATATGTTGTTTTGAAAATATTAACATTTAGTTTAACTGAGTAGACACTAAAGACTGCAAGATTAAAGCAATGTTAATATTAACAGTTAAAGTTAATTTTTTCCAGTCATACAAGAACTGACAAAGTTCTCACCAAAAATTATAACTTTTTAGATTTTTTACAATAATCTTCACTAGCATTTATAGGCTATGTTCATAACTCTCTTGCTATAGGCTCAGTTTATTTGACCAAATTTGTGACCCGCAAACTGACCATCATAATTTCCATACTACAACTTTTAATGTTTTGTGTATCTTCACAAAATTTTGAAAGCTTTCAGTAAGCATTACAAAACACCTACACACAATAAAGCAGGATTTTCAAATCAAGTAGTTTTACTAAAAATTTCTCTGTGAATATATATAGTCAGAGGTAACTGCTTCAAGTGCAAAGTGATTTTCATATTAGGGTTAAAAATACTTTTCTTCATCTTAAAATTGCCCAATTTTATTTGCACAATCTCTTAAATTTATTAAATAAACATTAAACTTTTTATGCAAATATTCATATTTTACTTGTTATTTTCTTAACCTTAACTTTATACACATTTGGTCAATTTGGCTAACCTCATAACTGCCATAAAAATTATGAAATAAATCTAAATTATTCTTTTTTCTTTGTAGTATTATTGCAAATTGCAACAGAAAAATACACTTATCAGAAATAACTTAAATGCTTGAAAGAGAATCTATCCACTTGAACATAAATTTCATTGTTTTATTGCCATTTGAACTGCATGTGACTAACAATTTCACAAAAAGTTGTAAACCATTTGGCAAACATGAAGCTCACATCACTGTACTAAATATTTATCATTATCTTATTTAATCTAACAAATTTTAATTTTTACATTTTAGTTACTTTTATAATAATAAATAAAGAATAAACAAAAAATAAAGGTCTTACCTTAGTCTTCTTGGTTATGCTGTCAACTGTCAATTAAAAAGGATCCTACTATACTAAATGATTTTTTATTGAATTAAATTATGCACTTAAGAATAAATGTACAAGAGTATCGGCAATGCTCAGGACATCAGCAACTTCCTGGTCACTGGAGAGCAAGGTGAAAAGGGGATGGGAAGTATACTTAACACTGACCTTCCAAATCTTGTCCTGCAAGATTTTAAAAATGATGGTAGAAGAGATGCCAGTTGTGATTGATTGATTGATTTAGTGTTTTATGGCACAAAGCAGCGAGGCTATCTGCACCAGACATTCGGTAAAAATGTAAAAAAAAATAAATAAAAAAAAATTTAGTAATAGACATTAATGGAAATGAAGGTAAAACAAAAAAGTTTAAAACCAATGCTGACACCTAGTCTACAATGTTAAGATAGAAGGCAGAGTATAAGAAGTTGTAAAATATTTACTCTAGCAAAATGGTAATGATCATAACCCGCCAGGAAGACTAACAGGTAAGTTCAAGAACCAACGTCAATCACCTGAAGTTGGTCTTTCCAGTCCTGGTTCCGGGTTATGTGTCATAGCAGCTATTATCAAAATGTAAATGAATAGAAGTTTTAAAAGATACATAGCAAAATTGTAACAATGAGCAGCCAAATGTCCAGTAAAAAGATAAAGTCAAGTAAATGGAGTAAAATTTGTAAATGTAAATGAAGGTAAAAACGAAACAGCAATTAAAACAGAAAATGGTGTAAAAACCAATGATGACATCCAGTCTTCAAAGTTGTAAAATATTTACTCTAGCAAAATGGTAATGATCATAACCCGCCAGGAAGACTAACAGGTAAGTTCAAGAACCACCGTCAATCACCTGAAGTTGGCCTTTCCAGTCCTGGTTCTGGGTTATGTGTCATAGCAGCTATTATCAAAATCTAAAAGAATAAAAGTTTTAAAAGATACATAGCAAAATTGTAACAATGAGCAGCCAAATGTCCAGTAAAAAGATAAAGTCAAGTAAATGGAGTAAAATTTGTAAAAGTAATTGAAGATAAAAGCAAAACGGCAATTAAAACAGAAAATGGTAAAACCAATGTTGACATCCAGTCAACAAAGTTGTAAAGGACTACCTGTAGCAGAATGGTAATGATCATAACCCGCCAGGAAGACTAACAGGTAAGTATAAAAACCACCGTCAGTCACCTGAAGTTGGTCTTTCCAGTCCTGGTTCCGGGTTATGAGTCAATATGGCCAGTACTAAAAAGTAAAGTAGTAAAAGAGTGAAATTATATGCAGCAAAAGTATAATAACAACTCGCCAGGACAACTAATGGGTAGTTCAAACAGCAGTGTTAGTCACCTGAAGTTGGCCTTTCCAGTCCTGGTGTCGAGTTATTTAATGTTCTGGCCATTGTCCAATGTCAAATTGAATGAGAGTGATTAAAACTGTAAAAAAGGAACCACAATTAAAAAGGTGTAATGAATAAATATGCAACACTTAAATGAGATTAAAAAGATTAATGGCCATTAAAAAATTAAAAACATTATCAAGGTGGACAGAGTCACCATCACCAATAACTGTCCAATGTTAGAGACTGACCCTGGGAAAAATATGTTTAAAATATTGCCGTCATTGAGAATTGTAACGATGGCAAGAAAGTAAAACGTGGCTGATAGTGATTTGAGTGATAGTGATACACAAACTACACATTGGTGCATCAGTTCCAGATAAAAAAAAATGATGAGTTAAAAAACTGTGACCAACGCGTAGCTTAGTGAGAACAACTTCCTCCTTCCGAACTTTACGGAAGCTAGATGGCCAAAGTCCAATTTTGGGTTTGATTTGAAAAAGTTTGTTGTCGCGTTGCTCACTCCAAATGGACTGCCAGCTGGCACGGAGCCGAGCCTTGAAGACAACACCATAGTCCATGTACGGAATAGGCATAGGAGTGATGGTGCTGAAGCAGACATATTTAGCTGCCATGTCTGCAAGCTCGTTCCCGCGAATACCAACATGGCCTGGTATCCAGAAAACCTGGATTGAAGTAGCTGCTAATGAGAAATGGGCCAGTCGGTTTCAAATATCAGCGAGAATAGGGTGTGAGCTAATGTGTAGCGATTCCAAGGCAAGTATAGAACTAAGCGAATCAGTATAAATAGTGCACTTGGAGTACTGCCCAGCTGCAATATGATCCAGGGCAAGAGATATGGCATACAGTTCAGCAGTGAACACAGAAGCTGTAGAAGGGATTCTGCGTGCAACTACTGACCCATAGCAAACCATAGCAGAGCCCACTGAATTACCTGATTTGGAACCATCTGTATAAATGGGAACTGAATGATTGTTTGAAAGATATTCATTGAATAAAAGACGGTACTTCCAATCTGGAGTATCTGCCTTTTTTAGGTGACTGAAAGAAAGGTCACATTTGGGGGCTGTAATAAGCCATGGTGGGATGGGCCGACCTGTGGAATCTGCAATGTTATCCAAGGACAGACCCAATTCATCCAATTGCGCCGGATCACGAAGGCTAAACGAGCAATGACAGATCGTCTGTTCTGAAAAAGTACTGCCCACCGAGGAAGGAAAACACATTTCCAGGTGGGATGCTTTGGTAAGGAATGAAGTTTCGAAGTATATTGTAAATATAGTTGCAAACGTTGCAATCTCAGGTTCATGAGATTCAATGTATATACTTTGAACTGGAGAGGTACGGAAAGCCCCAGTGCAGAGTCGAAGTCCTTGGTGATGAATGGGGTTCAGCATCTTTAAGGCCGAGGGTCTGACAGAACCATAGACCATTGATCCATAATCGAGTTTCAATCTAATAAGAGCACGATATACCTTTAACATTGAACAGCGATCTGCCCCCCAACTGGTAGAAGAGAGAACACGGAGGATGTTCAGTGCTCTTGTGCATTTGACCCGAAGCTGCTTTAAGTGTGGTATAAAGGTCAGTTTACGATCAAAGATAAGCCCCAAGATCTTGGTCTCCAGGACCACTGGCAGCAAAACTTCACCGATATGAAGTTCAGGATCAGGGTGAATACCCTGTCGATGGCAAAAGTGCATGCATACAGTTTTGGAGAGAGAGAAATTAAAGCCATTTGCAAGAGTCCACTTCCGTACACAATTGAGGGCGGTTTGTAGTTGCCGCTCAATATATCTCATGTTTGACGACCGACATGAGATGTAAAAGTCGTCGACATACAGCCCATTCGCAACAGTGAGAGGGAGTTGTTCAGTGATGGCATTTATCTTTATACTGAAGAGTGTAACACTCAATACACAGCCTTGAGGGACTCCAAGTCCCTGTACAAAAGAAGGGGAAAGTGTCGAACCCACATGAACTTGGAATCTCCTGTCCATTAAAAATTTTTTAATAAACATGGGTAGATGGCCACGTAACCCATATGTATGGAAGTCTCGCAAAACGCCATACCTCCATGTTGTGTCGTAAGCCTTCTCTATGTCAAAGAATATTGATACAAGATGTTGGCGGTTGAGAAAGGCTTCTCTGATAGATGTTTCAAGACGAATTAGGTGGTCTGTGGTGGGGTGCTGTCGACAGAACCCACACTGGGTGGGCGAGAGGAGGTTGTTTGATTCAAGGAACCAAACAAGACAAGCATTATCCATCCTTTCTAATGTCTTACATAGCCAGCTCGTCAAAGCAACTGGACAGTAGTTTGAAGGAATCTTGGGATCTTTCCCTGGCTTAGAGAAAGGTAAAATAATAGCCTGGCACCAGGCATCAGGAAAAACATTCTTCTGCCAGATCTGGTTGAAAACAATCAGAAGGACATCAAGAGAAGCAGGAGATAGATGGTGCAACATGTCATAATGAATATCATCAGGTCCAACAGACGTACTGGCAGACCGATGAAGGGCCATTTTTAGTTCCACCAGGGTAAAGGGACAATTATAGTCAAAGAAACAGTGAGTTCGAAAGGAAAAAGGTGATCGCTCTGCCCGAGTCTTGATGGCCAGAACGGTGGAGGAACAAGCAGAAGTGCTAGATACCCGGCAAAAGCTTTCACCTAGAGTGTTAGCGATGTTCCGAACATCAGTCACCTCCTAACCATCAGAGAGTAAGATCGAGAGGGGGATAGAATTGTAGTGCCCATTAACCTTTTGAATCCTGTCCCATATGATCTTGGAACTGGTGGTAGAAGATATGCTGGTTGTGAACTTAATCCAAGATTCCTTCTGGCTTTGACATCTTACCCACCTAGCATGTGCATGGGCCCGTTGGAAAGCAACCCCGGTTTGAAAGTGTGGGATATCTACGAAAAGTATCCCAGGCCCGCTTTTGAGCCTTCCGTGCTAAGTGGCAAGCAGGATTCCACCACGGATGAGGATATCGTGGAAAACGTGTCGAGATTTTAGGAATACACTGAGCAGCTGCATGTGTAATACAGTCAGTAACCGCTGCTACACAGTCGTCTATTGATGGCTGATTTACGATGGCAGGATCAAGTTCTGCAAGAGTAGTGAAAGTGGACCAGTCTGCCTGATCCAGCTTCCACCGGGGCACGTGGGTAGGGTGGCATCAACCACGGCCAGTCTCTCTCAAAAGGATCGGAAAATGATCACTGCCTAGTGGATTACTGTCAACCCTCCATGAAAAATGGGAGAATAATGAAGGGGAGCAAACTGAGAGATCAATAGCGGTAAAGGACTGACTAGGTGCATGAAAGTAAGTGGAACAACCAGTATTAAGAAGAGAAAGATTGTGATCAGAGAGCATCCGCTCTATAGATCGGCCCCTCCCATCAATAATAGCACTTCCCCCAGAGGGGATGATGTCCATTAAAATTCCCTAGGATTAGAAATGGAGATGGCAACTGTTCAACGAGAGCATCAAGATCTGATTGATCATATGTCTCTCCAGGGGACAGGTACAGAGAACAAACAGTGATGGTATGACCCAAGGAAACATGGATGGCTACAGCCTCCAAGGGTGTGTTGACTGACAAAGACAGGGTGGGCACGTGTTGATCAACCAACAGTGCCACCCCTCCATGTACTAGACCACCACACAACCTGTCATTTCTGTACAGAGAAAACTGCCGAATGGAGACAGTATCAGCAGTTTTGAGAAATGTTTCTTGTAAAGAAAGACAAACAGGATGGTAGGAAGCAATCAGCATTTTGATATCATCCAGATTAGAACGTAAACCTCGACAGTTCCATTGTATCAAGGTGGCCATTTTTAATGATGGGTAGGCGAAGTGGCTGGAGAACCCTTCTATTTACGGCCACGTCTTTTTTCCTTACTGTCCTTAGTAGGAGGAGGTCTATCAACCTCCATGGATCCTGCCCTGGGTCGATTAGGCAGGTCTTTGTTATTGGAAGGGGATTCCAGTGACTGAGGACGAGAACGAATAATTGTTTTGTCTCTTGTGGTGGGAGAAAAAGATGTATCAGAAGAAATGTATTTGAAACTGAAGGATGTGGATCTTGAGGTTTGTTGGAAGGTATGGGAGGAACAGAGATGGGTGTGGAAGTCGATTCATCCACCTTTTTAACCACGGAGGTCAAAAGGCTTTTCATTTGTTTCGAAAACGATTCTCTTGGAGGCACAGAGAGATCTGTCTGCACTCCCACTGTAGTTGTGGAATGAAGTGCAGCAGCATATGTCTGAGATGGAGTTGTGGACAGCAATTTCCAAGCCTCAGGATAACTAATGTTATGTGTTGTTTTCAAACGCTGCACCTCTTTTTTCCTTCAACCATTTTGGGCAAGAATGAAAGTAAGAGGGGTGAGAACCATTGCAGTTTAAGCAATGTGGGTTCATGTCACAGGCATAGGCATCGTGGTCCTTGCCTCCACAATGAGCACATGTCAGGGAACCACGACAAGATGTCTGTGAGTGGCCGAATCTCTGACATTGGAAACATCGAAGAGGGTTTGGTATGTATGGTCGAACCCTGCAAATGAGATAACCTGCCTTGATGGTGGCAGGTGCACGTGGTGAAGTAAATGTAAAAACAAGGGTATTTGTTGGCAATGTAACTCCATCTTTGCGAGTGGAGATATGCCTCACTGCAGAAACTCCTTGAGTGGAGAGACCAGTGAGAATCTCTGACTCGGGAACATTCTTCAAATCCCTTCAACAATAACTCCTCGTGAAGAATTCAAGGTAGCATGGGGTGTAACCTCAATAGGTATATCCCCAATTGCCTTTGAATTCAAGAGAAGTTCACTGTGTTGGGATGTGGATGTTTCAACCAATATGTCACCAGATCGAAGTTTCTTTACTGACTTTGGAGGGCCAGCAAGTGCCTCTAGTCCCTTTTGAATAGAAAAAGGGGACATTTGCCCTGAAGGTTTTTCTGAAAGAGAATGTAATACAAGAAAATGAGGTACGTGTGTTACTGATGTTGAAGATTGCTGTTCTGAGTATTCAAGACGTGGTCGCTTACCCATTGACTGTTTTTTTACAATTTTATTTAAATTTTTTTGGAGGATCCATAGGAAAATAAAAAATGTCGGTACCCACTGACCCCACCCACCATGGAGCCCTACAAGGGGACGCACTACAAAGTCATGCAAGGACAATGCAGCAACGCCAGGGTTTTGTGAGCACTATACCCAAACACCAGCATCAGGCACAATGTCCACAACACCAGTTAAGAACTTCCAACACTGGTACTTGGTTGACTCTAGCCCAAGTGGACCAGCCGATTGACCCAAGGGGGGCCACCCAAAGGCCGCCCATCTACAGGAATTCGAGGCCAAAGTGGTGTGTTAGGGTTGGACCCCTCAACCACCAGGATCCTCTCCTCCCCTTCACGGGTCGCCACGCATGGCAAACACGTGGGTGGATGTTTAGATCCCAGAGAAGGTAACCAGATAGAACAGAACCTTCCCTGGGAGGTCCCCTCACCACATACAGGAATCCACACCGAGGAGACCAGTTGTGAACTTAAACCAATATTCCCTTTGGCTATATCTAACCTGCTGTACAATGGCACAGATCCACTAAGGAAAAATGGAGTTCAAAGGAGTGGGATACCTGTGAAAGGTATCCCAGGTCTGTATTTGAGCCTTCTTTTTCTCCTGGCAGACAGGACTCCACCATGGATGAGGAAACCATGGAAAACATGTCGAGATCTTTGGAATAGAATGGTCAGCTGCCTGGACAATAAAATCAGTCAACTAGCAATGCCATCCTTCTTCATACTTGCGCAATATAAAACCTGTAATTCCTGTATAAAATAACCTGCCAAAAGGAAACTGTATTGGCAGGTTTCAGAAATGTTTCTTATAAAGAAAGCCACACAGGATGATAAAAATCAATCAAGGCCTTAATGTCATCTAGATTAGAGCAATAATCTCAAGAGTATTAAAGTGGTCATTTTTATTCTGTTGGAGTAGAACTGAGTGAAGAACCCTTTGGTTTATGACCAGACTGTTTGCCTCCATGGGTTCTGCCCTGGTTTGAATGACCAGTTATCTGTCACTAGAATGAGATTCCAGTGACTGAAGGTGTGAACAAATAATTATCAAATGTCTCAGGGGCCAAAGGTGGACATGAGCAGATGCCAAAAGCCAAGGCCAGAGGAAATGGACACAGGCAGTCACTGGAAGGGATGACGAGCACAGAAACAGAAAAACATGTTTTCTTGTCGTCTCACTTAATCATAGAGGGCAAAAAGACTCCTTACATAGTTTGAGAACAGCACTGTTAAAAGCATCAAAAGATCTAGTATCAGTGTAATGCAGTGCAACAGTATATGTCCAAAAATGGAGTTGGGGACAAAAATTTCTAAGCCTCAGGGTAAGAAATGTTGTTAATTGTTTTTAAATGCTGCACCTCTTTCTCCTCAACTCATCTAGGGTAAGAATGAAAGTAAGAGAGGCGAGAGTCACTGCAATTAGCACAGTGATGGTCCAGTTCACATTTGTAAGCATCATAGTCTATGCCACCACAACAAGCACACATCAAAGAACTATGGCATAATGCCTTTAAGTGACCAAACCGGTGACACTGGAAACATCTGAGAGGGTTAAAAATTCATGGTCAGACCTTACAGTTCACATAACCTGCCATGACAGCAAAAAGTGGATGTGGTGATGTAAATGTCAAAATTAAAACATTGGTAGGCAGTATAATTCTGTCCCTATACGTGGAAATATGCCCAACTGCAGAAATTCCTTGGGTAGAGAAACCAGGAAGGTTTTCTGACTTGGAGATGTTTTATAAATCCCTTTTAACAGTAACTCCTCATGAGCAATTCAAAGTAGCATGTGAAGTAACCTCAACAGGTATATCTCCAATGGCCTTCGAATGCTTGAGAAATTCACTGTGTTTTGGGGTAGATGTTTCCACCATAATGTCCCCAGAACATAGCTACTTGACTGACTGGGGAGAGCCAGCAAGCCTCTCTAATTCCATCTGAATTAAAAAGGGAGACATTTGCCCAAAAGGTTTGTCTGACAAAAAGCGTAGTTTGAGAAAATGATATACAGGTGTAGAAGAAGGTGGAAACTGCTGTCCAGTATTAAAGACATGGTCATTTACTGATGATTGTTTTATATTATTTTTATTTGAATGTAGGGAATCCATAATGAAAGAAGAAAGATTAAGTGTCCAATGACCCCATCCACCATGGAGCCCTACAAGGGAATACATTACAAGGCCAAAAAAGGACGCTACAGTGGTGCCAGGTTTCTTGAGCACTATACCCAAAGACCAGCATCAGACATAATGTTCACAACACCTATTGAGAACACCCAGCACTGGTACTCAATTGACCCTAGTCCAACAGGACTAGCTGACTGACCCTGGGGGGGTGAAATTTAAAGCCAAAATGGTATATTGGGGTTGGACCCCTTAACCATTAGGATCTTCTCCTCTCCTTCATGGTCCACCATGCAAGAGAAACATGTAGATGGATGTTCAGACCCCAAAGAAGGTAAACTGAAAAGACAGAACCTTTTCTGGGAGGTCCCTTCACCACATACAGGCATCCACAATAAAAGAGGAGAGGACAGAAAGAGATGAGAAAGGGACAGATGAAAGAAGAGCTTGAGAGATGGGAAAAAATGTTGGTGTATGGCCTCAACTTCAGAGAATTAAGAACTTCATCAAAAACATTATGGCAAAGGAAAAGTAGCCAAACAAAGGTCTGTGAGATAAGAGGAAGAAACAATACACCAAAGTAAAAAAAGTATTCCTCTCTAACAGATCAAAATAACAAAAGCAACTAAGTAAGAAGAAATAAAACTAAAGAAAATGAATGTTCCCAAACAAAAAATATAATGGAATGAGTGTCTGCTGAAAGTCCTTCAGGAGAATAACACTATGTAACAAAATTTTTACTTTTTCTTGTTCCTGGGCAGAAAGTGTTATTTCCCAATTACTTATGCTTAAAGTAAATGAAAAAGACCTATTTTTCTCTAGAAACTTTGCTTTTGTAACCTGGGTAAAGAATTTTCAAATTTACCCATTTTCCAGAACATTCAAGGAAGATTCAGTGCTGAGTAGCTGATAAAGAATTTTCAAGAATGTTGTAGAACTTACAAAAATTTAAGAACCTCTTAGACTTTACTAGAACTTTCCATAGTAATATATATACATATACAGGGGCTCACCACTTCAGTTTAGTTCTGGCTGCCTTAGTGAACACATAGACCTATCTGGTTTAATCAAAGATGGCATCAAAAAGCTGCAAGCATTCTCCAGACGCATTCTGCTATGTATGTGGCCAGTTTATCAAGATGAGAGCTAAAAAATACTCTGTGACAACATCTGCTAAAATGTATGATGCCTACATGGCATATTTTAGCATGCCTGTCGGGGATCAAGGCAAACCCTGAGCACCTCATTTTACCTGCAAGCACTGCAAAAAATTATAGAAGGTAAGATGGGCAATATTTACTTGCTTGAACAGTAAGATTTCATATTATAAAAATTTGACTTTTTAAAATTTAAATATCTTTTACTTTACTTTTTTTTATTTCCAATAGTATAAAAAATATCCCATATAAAATATTTTGCATGAACCTCTTATACATTAGTTTCAGATGAAATAAATTTATTCTTCATAATAACAATTTTATTTTGCTCTTTTGCAGGAAGGTACAAAGAAGAAAAGAGATCCATGAAGTTCGCTATTCCAAGAACTTGGCGTGAACCCACTGACCACTCAAGCAATTGCTACTTCTGCATGGTGGACCATTCCAAATGTCAGGCTAGCAAGAATGCATCTGCTACCATGTATCCAGACCTTCCATCGCTCAAGTGCCACACTGCCCTGAGCTTCCTGTACCCACTCCTCCAGAGAGAAAGCAGCCATCCTGAGAAGAGGACAGCAAATCAGAAGAGGATGTAGACACTGACAATCCAGATTACAATTTCAGAAGTGTAGCTGGTGAGAGAAATCCATACTACCCCAACCAAAGAGACCTCAATGCCTTGATCAGAGATCTTGGTCTAACAAAGTTAAATGCCAAGCTTTTGACATCTAGGCTCAAGGAGTGGAATTTGTTAGATGAAAGTGTGCAAGTTGCAAGTCAGAGGAAGTGTCACCGATATTTTTTTAAGCTTCTTCACTCGTCAAGATGGGCTTTGCTTCTGCCACAGTGTATCTGGTCTGTGCAAGGCAATCGAAATTGCCTGTAACCCAAACAAGTGGTACCTCTTCATTGATAGTTCATCCAGAAGCCTTTACGTTGTACTGCTCCATAATGGGAATAAGTATCTGTCTCTTCCCCTGGCTCATTCGATGCACCTCAAAGAGGAATACAATAGTGTCAAGACCTTGCTGGAAGCCTTGAAGTATGATGAGTATGGCTGGGAGGTTATCATAGACTTCAAAATGGTGGCATTCCTGATGGGTCTCCAAGTAGGCTTTACCAAGTTTCCCTGTTGTCTTTGCCTTAGGGACAGCAGGGATGCTGTAGTGCACTACAATAGGAAGCAGTGGCCACAATGTACTGAGTTCTCTGTGGGAAGGCAAAATGTCAAGTGTGAGCTACTAGTGGACCTCCAGAAGGCATTGTTCCAACCATTGCACATAAAACTGGGTCTTATGAAACAATTTGTCACAGTTCTTGATAAGAAGTCTGCAGCCTTCAAGTACATTCGAGACTTCTTCCCTAAGCTGTCCGAGTCAAAGATCAAAGCTAGTGTCTTTGTTGGACCACAAATAAAGAAAAACCTGAAATGCATGGAATTCCCCAAGCTCAGTAGGAAGAAAAAAAAAGCTTGAGGCAGCTTTGTCACAGTGGTTCAGGGCTTCTTGGGCAATAACAGGTCGAAAATTATATGAAACTGGTTGAGGCTCTGGTGAAGAACTATGGCTAAATGGGCTAGAGGATGTCCCTGAAAGTTCAAATTCTTGATGCTCATCTTGATAAATTCAAGGAAAATATGGGAGCATACTCAGAGGAGCAATGTGAGTGCTTCTGCCAAGATATACTGGACTTTGAATGATGCTACCAAGGAGTGTATAACAAAAACATGATGAGAGACTATATTTGGGGGCTGATACATGAAAGTGATTTACATTACAGTTGCAAATCTCAAAAACTACTCACTTCTAAACATTTTTGTATATCTTTAGTATAAATACATGTAAATCTTGATTCATATGTTGTTTTATTCAGACCTTATGTAAATGAGAATTTGCAATTTTGTCTGTTTTTACATAGAAAATAGGTTGATATCTAAATTTCATTATCCAGGTCAAAAGCAAAGTTTGAAGGAAATAATGGCTATTTTCTGTTCTTTTACAATATAAGCAATTAAGAAATAACACATATCATCCAGGAACAAAATTTGTGTTACATAGCATAATGAACTGCTTTGGATAAGATGAAAATAAGAATTTTTGGCCTGAGTAAAGTAAAAAGAAAATATACACTCCAAGTCTGAAGAAGAAATTCAAGATTTTGGATGTCCTGGAATGGGAATTCAACTTAATAATAAGTTAAGGAATATTTGTAAACTAGGCATGGGGATGGATGAGGCATACTAGCATCAAAACTAACTTGAGATAAAAATTGTTCAGCAAGGACTCGGATATCTGGAGGAAGACAAACTTAATAGTTAGAAAAAGGGGTTGAATGAAGAAGAGAAGACAAAGAATAATATAACAGAAAATATTTAATGTATATGAGAAATAATATGCAAGAAAGAAGAGAAATGCCAAGGGAGATCAACTGTAGTAGAGGAAGATGTAGTAGTAAAGGCAGAAAGTGGAAAAAGGCCATCAAAATCCTCATCATCATGAAGTGGATTCATAGATAAAGGAATATTTGTTTCAGTTTCAGAAAGAGGAAAATGATCACCCCAAATAAAGAACAAAAGGGAATGAGTATCTGCCAAAATTCTCTTGGGAGAATAATGGATTTCTTTGGATAAGATAAAGGTGGAAAATTTGGGCCTGAGAAAAGTGAAAAGAAAACAGAGGATCTAGACTCCAAATCTGAAGAAGGGAAACAATCTCCATCTCCCATCAAACAATGGCTGTCATCTTCTTGAAAGACAAAAAGGATCCTGAAGACAGTTTTTGTTTGTTCAGTATGAATAATATTTTGATGTCCTACACTGAACAAAGTGGAAGTGACAGTAACTTAAGATTTCATTACGTAAAATAAAAAGGACCTAATAAACCTACAGGTTCAAAATAATATTAAAAGTTAATTGTAAAAGTAAAACTGAAGTTCAAGCATAAATTTTCAACAACAACGTGTTTGGTTTCATTAAATAAAGCTACAAGAAAAAATCAGGAATTTCAATAAAGCTCATGCATGAAAAAAAATGTGTTGCACTCCTATTGGTGGATGGTTGTCACATGCTCATTTTTTACAAAGTAATATGTGGAAACACAAGTTAGGTTCTAGGTAGGAGCCTCATGGCTGATGGTAAATGAAAACATCTGCATACAGAGGGCAGCACTATACCAAGAAAGCTATGTGAGCAAACACTTCAAGAGTAAAATAGCATGGTATTACATCGACAACTTGCATTCACAAAAGTCATGTAAATATCTTAACTGACCACAACAAAGTCTCACTATATGTGCATAGATTATTAAACTAGCACACCACTCATAAAAACCCTACTGTGCTAAAATGAACAAACACAACTAGGCTTTTACATGCCCTTTACTTAAAAAGTTATACTCCACTACTTCTTGAAATTTAATTTCATAAATACTATTTATTGTAATGTTTAGGACTAACACAGCTGTTGGAGAGGATTCAGAAGAAGTTTACTACTATAAGGTAATTCTATAGATGAACTGGTTGTACAATAGATTGAAAATTATTTTCTCTTAAAAAGCAAAGATAATCAAAATTTATGGATCAGGTGGATTTTTAAAAATCTAAGGATTTAAAGATAAGAAATCATAACTTTAGACCTGCAGAACAGATGAAACAAATGAAGGTATTACAAATAACAGACTTACACATATTGAGGTTCAAAAACAACATTAAAACAAATTACATAATTCCAGGTGAATACTCATATTTTAGTTAGCCTTGTCTGTAACTGTCATTAATATTTTTCTATATAAATGAAAAAATGTTATGAGCATTATAGTCTTATCTGCACATTCTTTGCTTCTTTGAATCTTATTCTGTACAATGCCCTGTGTTGTATGCACATTGTAACGTATCTTAGCAACAGTCAGTAAAAACAACATGCAAAGAACTATCATTTGGAATACATATAATAGTAAAAGTACAGGACGTTTTATACCATTATTTGTTTACTTAATGTTTTCATTGCAATATTATTGCTCAATTATTAAGTCTTTCTTAAGACATCTCTGACTATTTCTACTTTCTGAAATAGCTACTGGTGAACCTATTATGACCATAACACCAATAAAATATCCTATATAGGAAAACTACATAATTACATTTAATACAATGACAACACAGGTTGCAGCTTTTCTGTAACTTTTTCAATTAAAAAAAAAACTGTTGCTTTTCCCCATTACTGTCTTTCCAAGTATCGTCATTTTCACTGCACACTAATCTTTAAGCTCTTAGTTCACATTGCTATCAGTGGCATAAGTGATTCAGCCATAACCACTATGTACAGTGTTGCAAAATAAAAGAAGAATTCCAAAAATAATGACAGGTGTAATATTTAATATATTAAAAAAAAGTAAGTACTATATTTGAACAATAAAAATCTTCTGGAAGAGAAAGGAAATTACATTTTTTTAATTTATATTACCCTATAGATGTATAGAGAATTTAAACATTCAAATATTCATTTAGAGGTATTTTAACCATCCCCTGTACATAATCTTTTGTTAGGGAGCTACAGAATGATCTTTACAAATCAAAAAGATCTGTTTCAAGCTCTTAATTAACCATTTTGTGACAGGCTTGGTATAACATATGAGTCAAGTATTTATAATTTTTGATACAAGTGTACCTTCACAAGATTTAGCAGACTTTTAGTGATGATCACAAGTCTTTTATATACACACACACACACACACACACAAATTTTTTTAAATAAATTAACTTTAATAAAAATTAATTTCCAAAAATAGAGAATGTCTCTTTACTAGTCCCAAAGTAAAGTGATTCTCTTTTTTATTATAAAAAAACTATCCTTTGTCCCAAAGATCTCATATTATTTGTGTAATCTTTGAAACCTCCTAAATATATTTCAAATGTTTTTTTCAGTAAAACTTTATATTTTGTCTGCTATTTTCTCTACCCTAACTACATGGGGACTAAACTTGACCCATCTCATAAGCCATCACAGAAAATTAGGAAATAAAAATTATGCTTTTTTTTTTGTTCCAGAAAAGTACATATAATATAAAAACAACGTTTAGTCTAAATAGCTCGAATCTCATAACACTGGACATTTATGTATATTTAGTGTTTTTACTACATTGACCTTCCAGTCGTGCCTTGCTAACATTACAGAAATTGGACTAATGTGGTGCACATGTACTCATGTTACTGTAGCCAATACTATAAAACTGACTTTTACTGGTTTTAGTCTTTACAAAGAGACCTGTCTTGACTGTGCTTCAGTGGAGTGGTATTTGGTAAAATACATTCACATTTTTTTCTTGATTTCACATTTCAGTTATTAAGAATTTTATATTTAAATAGATTACTACTATTCACAAGAATTTTTAAAGTTTTCTTACAACATAGAACACTAAATAAGTATAGCAAACAATTATATCTTTGAGTTATGACAACCTTTGTACTCGTTTGCTGCTTGCCATAAGTTGCTTAGCCTCTTCTAATTTTGCATGTAGAGAATGTGAAATGAAATAATTTTTTTTTGGGGGGGTTATATATACTTCTGAAATAATAATAAAAAAAACTATACTGATATCAAATAATTCTACTATAATTTATCAAGCTTGGTAACTAAGCTGTATTTTGTCAATAAAGTATGTAATTTTGAGCAGGTTAAAAATGCAACATACATGCTTAAAATCCGAGTTTGAAAAACATAAGGTTGGTTTCTTGCACTTTAAAGTGGCTGAGAAATCAACTAGGTGAACAGTTTTGAGCTTTCAAATGGTTATTTGCATGTCATATATTGAATAAGTGTATATAAGGGACTGTTTCCAAAAACAGAAAGAGATGAGCAGGGCTATTGTGCTTGATTCAGTGCATAAGCATATCTTGACAAACAGAAAAGATATGAGGTTCTTATTTTATATTCTAATTTTAGATTAAGAAATTAAAGTTTGAATTATAATCTAATAATTGGATTCCCAGCTTACTGAGATATATTCATAAAATAGTAGACTGAAAAAATTTTAAATACAAGTCAACAAACATGATGACATGGCCTATGACTCATGGCTTGTTGCAAAGAGAGCCAAGGTAAGTATGAATTCTTGAACAAATAATAATCACTGATAATATTTTGCAAGTACAAGTGTTCAAAAATTGTCATTCTACTAATTCACAAAAACTTAATAGTTCCCTCAAATAATAAAGAGATGTTTCAGTTCAGCACTTGTCAATTGTATGTCAAAAGTCTTAAATTAGTGTTGGGTCAGATTTTTAATAAAATCTGTTCAAGGATCTTTTGCAAAGTTTGAAGTTTTTGTTTTGTTTTTTCTATAGTCAACATGATTTAAATAGTAGAAAATATCTTACTTTAACAATCTTTTTATTCCTTGAATAAGTTACTACTATTGTAAATAAAAGTAAAGGTATGGATTTAGTGTACCTAAATTTTTAAAAGCATCCAACAAGGTGCCACCTAAGAGGCTTGTTAAACAAATGATCTCTTTAGTTGTGAACAGTTTGGTTCAGCAGAGAGAAAAGAGACTGGATTGAATAGAAAAGCAGAAATAGAGTTCACTCAAACTAGGTTAATGCCACAAGTTTGCTACATCAGACCTCAGTGATATTAAAGACTTGGATGTTGCTGGTTGTGAGACTGCTGTTGTTTTACAAAAGAATTTGGTCCATCTGGCTTTTAACTATACTAAATGCAAGATTTAAATCATAAGTAAAATTACACAGTTTTTAAGAAAAATATATCTGTACATTTCACAAAAACTTAAATTATTCACAACCATAGTTTTGAAATATAGAACTGTTATTATTTTTTTTATCTTCTTTGACTATGTAATTATGAGATTTTATGAAGTACTGATTATTACAAACATAATTTTGATGAGAATAACCTTAACTTTGTTAAGCAATGAGGTTCTGGTGTTTTGGTTAATAAGCTGCTTGAGCTATCAAAACAACGTGCTGCTGCTATTGTTATGACAAATAGAATTTTAGGTTGTATTTATTACTATTAAAATACAAGTCTAATAAGGTTAAATCGTATAATAATATGATGATATGACAATTTATTTTAAAGTGAAAAGGACTTTAAACATAACAGAATACCATTAAAAATAGTACTACAATTAGTTTCTGCAAATAGGTCAATGAAAGAATGCACTGCAGCAACAGTGCAAATGGAACTGTCTATTTTTCCTTAGAAATGTGCACAGTTAAATATATGTTGAAATTATGCACTGAAAAAAATCATTCTGAAAATGAAATTCAAAACAGTAACCATAATATTTTGAAATAAAAATAACAAAATACATGATAAAACAAACTATACAGAAGAACTGTCAAAAGCATAATATAAAACTCTTATAGTGAGCATAAGCTAATCTTAATTTGATAATATGCATTAGCTAGAAAGCTATCAGATAAAAGAATCCAAGTAATGATAGGGTTAACCAGGGCTCACGCTATTGCGTGCCATATTTACCAATGGCTATTATTTTTGTTTTTTGGCAAAGAAAAATTGTAATTGGCGAATATACCAGCGAAACATTGTTTACAAAATGCTAGACTGGTTCACTACATTGACGTTTTTTTTAATGCAAGTATGCGGTAAGCAGATAAAAATCAATAACCCATCTGCATTCATGCAAGGTCATAGTCAGGATCGACAAACGTGTGAAAAATTGTTCAATCAACAGCGACCTAACGGGTTGACACGAATAACTCATTTATATGTGGTTGATTAGCGGCGCTATAATTAAAGGACGACCACGAAGATTGTGATGGCTTTCACACCTGTAATTATATTATCTAATGGCTCATGGCTTGGCCAGTAAGTTTAATTAAAAGCGGTTACTGGATTAGTACCATAGTAAACACGCACTTGTAAAAAACAAAATGTTAATTAGTGGAAAGATTCTCTATAAATTGAGCCAATATGCAGCGAATTCATCAGATCTCAGAATAGCTTCTTCACATGCCAAATGTCCCTTAGACAGTGAAAGTTGTCTTATGCCTCCATCAGAAAAATCCAAATCTGAAACTGACAGTTCACGATCATTCCAAGAAAAATGGTTGAATGAATTTAACTGGTTCAAACATGAAGCCTCTACAAAGCAAATGTTTTGCACATTGTGCATTAAAGTACAAAACTCAAACACTTTCACAACTGGTTGTGCAGTAATGAAAAAAGACAACTTAACCAAACATCATAAAACAAAAGGTATTTATTGACTGAGTAAATGTTGAGACTTATTTGGATAGTTAAACTTATAAAATTATTAAATATAATAAAAAAAATATGCCCATGTCAATTTATTTCCTAATACTTTAGCAGTGTTATTACATTAAAAAGATGTTGCAATGCATGAGGTAATTCATTTTTTTATCCTTTAAAACGTGTCTGAGGAATTCGATGAGTGCTAGAAACCTGGAAAATATCATGTGTCTGTCAACAGATGGTCCAAACACTGGAAATTTTGATTTTAAACGTGCCTTTAAGATCTGGAGTACACAAAAGAACAGACGCATTCTAATGTAATCATTAAAACAAAGGCACCAGTTGTAACTGTAAATGAGTCGTAAGGCACAACAAAATGACATGCTTCAAGGCATGTATATATTTTTTCATTTTGTCATGAATTTGTGTTCAGATTTTCAGCATGAATGTCACTGAAACTTGTCAAGTTTAGTTTGGTGATGTTTGAGTGATGATATATATTTTATTAAGCAGGGCTCTCACTAGAGAGACTTGGGAGAAGTGGTCTCCCAAAACAGACCAAACCTCACCCTTCTTAAGCTCAAGGAAAAGCCATCTTATACAGATTATATTATAGAAGAAAAGAATGCTATTGACTGTAAACTTTTCCATAATTTTGTAAAATTAGAGCAAAACTTCTCCCTGGTTTGCAAGTCTAGAGAGGCCCCTGTTTAGCAGCATGTAATAACAGTTACTTTTAATTTAGTGACTCGTCTTCCCATGTCATTATTGTAATGATTTGTGTGTGAAAAACATTGAACTTTGTAACTGTGAAACTGTTGTTTTATAATAAATTTGATAAATGATAAATTCATTGAAATAAAATGTATGATAAGAACTTAGTTGTCGTTTATTCGTTGACTGTCTTATCACATGTGACTGGCTGGAGGGTTGGATACGGATCAAACCTATCTGGCTAAAACACTGGCTAAAATTGGCTACCAAAAAAATCATTTGGCTAATAGCCTGGCTACAAAAAAATTCAGTCCAGGGTAAGCGCTGGTTAACAATATAATTTATGAAATCAAAACAATTGGACAAAATGATGCACAAGTTTTGCAAGAAAGCCAAAATGACAGTTTGCTAAATAGACAGAAATCAGTAAACTTAAAATAAATTCCATGTATCCTCTCTCATTCCCATTTGTTATAGCTTGGAGCTAAACTTAGCTCTGCTTTCACTTTGAGACAAAAGCCACTGTCACTCATAACAAGTTTCTCCACTGTCAACCAACTTTGGACAAACTATTATATTCCACCAGATCCTAATCCCTTTAAGTTATAGAATATATCAGTCAAAACAAATATACATTCTTGATGACGAGAAACCCACTTGAAATAAAAATGTATCTCAGAACAGCTGATATGAATATTAACACTGTTATTGATAAGGAGAGAACAATGTTTTGACCTTCCTAGGTTATCTTCAGGTTAACAGTGTTAATACTCATAACAGCCATTCTGAGATAAATTCTTAATTCATTTGAATGTTCAATTTCAAAGTCATGAGACTAATAAATCAAGGAATTATATTTTTGAACTTGATATAAAAACACTTTAAAAATTATAACTACAATAAACTTTATTTGCAATGATAACATGTTATTATCATTCAAAGGCATAAGTTTATCTGAACATGTTAATTTTCTTTTCACAATAAATCATAGGCATATAAACTACAACTATTCATATCAGTATTTATGTTCTGCACTAACAGTGATTACAACTTTCGTTAACTCTTTCCACTACTGAACTAATGATTGTGAATTATTCATACTGTCATCAATAACCTCTACCATTAAATTCAACATTCTTTAAAATTAAAGAATGGCACATTTTGATTATGAATAATATTTATAAGTATAATGTGTCACACTTTAATTTTAACATTAACATTTTGACTTTGATTTGTCTAGTCATGTACTTCTTTCAGATTCAAAATATTGTTGGTTTTAAATCAAATTCATTTTCAGTTATGTTGATTGTCACTCATATTCACTGCTCTTTTTTTTTTTTAATAATTAATTCATTAAACCAGTAAACGTAAAAGCACTTTAAAGCAAACGGAACTTATTGAAACAGTAACAAAAAACAGATATGTTTAACATATATACATACATTTATATATATACATACATACACACACAAATAGACATATGCACATCATAACACTAACAGCTGATTTAAATAAAATTCTGATCAAACTACCTAATACTTTATATGTTATTGCAATATAATATTATGAAACATGTTTGTCATTTAGGTCCAACAGTGTTCTTTTCTTAGCTATGTTATTTATTTTCACTGTTGTTAAATAATGAGCTTTCCAAGCATGCCTAGAGGCATAACTTTTATCGAGAACAGAACAAGTAGCTTATATTTAGAACCTTTAACTACTTAACTACATAATCAGCTTTTAACAATTAAGAAGCTTGGTCATTATGAAATTGTAAACGAAATGCGCAAACACATACAGTACGTAACTGTACAGATAAGTACTACTACGATTAGTTAACATTTTCTACGAACAACATTAGTTATGGTAATACGCACTAACACTACTCACATTCTAAATTTGTTTTGATCATAATCTAACCTAGCAAGTCGTATACGTACATCACACTAATATTTTAAATATGTAAGCAGTCTTCCTACCTTTTTACAAAAACTTGTATAAAAATTTACGATCGTATTGTGTATAAAGCTGATTACGACCACACGCACACACATGCTTAAGTTCGACAATAAATTAAAGCCGTTATTAATACCATTCTTATCTTTTAGTTTGTCATGTTAACCATATGAAATGTCATATTGAGTTTAAAAATTTCAATAAAATATTTAAACAGTTGAATTTGAGTTATATTAAAAATTGATTCATATTCCTTATCAATATAAGTAATTTACAAGTTCACATGTTGTGTAATTTCAAATCGAAGAGAGTATTATTAATAATTTTTTATGTTTTTTTTATGTAAAAATGCAGCAAAAGTAATGCCGATATGGAACAAAACTGATAAAATTTAAAAATGCATTGTTTGCAATACAACATAGAAATTTAAGTAAAAAGAGAAATAAAAGGTACAGGGAAGAACAAACTTAATCGCCCTACTGAAGGTACAAACGAAACAATCAAGAATAAAATCGATGCCTTAAATTTAAAAAGTTTAAATTGTGAGATTGGTTAGAAAATCTACAGAAGTGTGGTAAATCTGATTGAAAGAGAAACTAAGAAATTGTGGAAAGTTTATGAAAAACAGCTGGCAAATTTTTGAACTACTGGAAAATATTTTATTTAATGTTTTACAGGCAAAATAAAATTTTGTTTAAGAGCTTTCGTCTGTGTCCAACACGGAGAATCGAGCCTCGTATTCTGACATCGTAAGTCGGGGATGGATCCTTAAGCATCCTGAAAGCTGAAATGTTAATGTTTTCTTCTCTTTTGTGTTTAATTTTATTCTAAAGTTAGGAATATTGCTGATCCTGACCATTCCACGGTAAATATTAAAATTGGTCTAAAGCTTATAGATACTAATCCTACAACACATTTTCTTTCCTTTTATTTGTAATCAAGCACAAAGCTACATAATGTGTGCTGTACCCAGTGCGGATATTTTTGTTTGTTTCGAAATTCGCACAAAGCTACTCGAGAGCTATCTGTGCTAGAGGCCCGGCATGGCCAAGCGCGTAAGGCGTGCGACTCGTAATCCGAGGGTCGCGGGTTCGCGCCCGCGTGGGGCTAAACATGCTCGCCCTCCCAGCCGTGGGGGGTGTATAATGTGACGGTCAATCCCACTATTCGTTGGTAAAAGAGTAGCCCAAGAGTTGGCGGTAGGTGGTGATGACTAGCTGCCTTCCCTCTAGTCTTACACTGCTAAATTAGGGACGGCTAGCACAGATTTGTTTGTTTTGGAATTTCGCACAAAGCTACTCGATGGCTATCTGTGCTAGCCGTCCCTAATTTAGCAGTGTAAGACTAGAGGGAAGGCAGCTAGTCATCACCACCTACCGCCAACTCTTGGGCTACTCTTTTACCAACGAATAGTGGGACTGACCGCCGCATTATAACGCCCCCACGGTTGAATGGGCGAGCATGTTTGGTGCGACTGGGATTCAAACCCGCGACCCTCGAATTACGAGTCGAACGCCTTAACATACTTGGCCATGCCGGACCTCCACAGATATTAAAATCCGAATTCTAGCTATGTAAGTCCACAGACATGCCGCTGTGCGACTGGAGGGGGGGCGATCCTGAAACAATCGCTTATAATGTGAATGTTTTGAAAAATCGTTTTTTGTTGTTGTTTTTTCAAGGTAAGATTTAATAAGTTTTTACTAAGTGAAATGCTACTAAGTATGATGAGTTATTGCATCAAAAACATGTGTACTAGTAATTTAAAAAATAACCAATCATATGAGATTAATAATGAGAGATAAGGGGAAATTTAAAACTGTTGATTTTTTTCTTCCTCAATTCCATTGTAGGCAACATAACTGGCTTCTTATTCTAATGCATTTTATTAAGACATGAAGAAGTAACACTATACGAAATAAAGAGCATGACACGTTATGATAACCACACATTATTGTCTTCCTGCAAGATGATTTAATAAAAACAATCTCCAAAAATTATTGGAGTCCTTAGGTGATGTCGTACAGGCATTTTGAATCAAGAGAGTTGACAAGATACTTATGAAACGCAAAGCATATAAATGGAAGCGCAGAACTCTAACGAACCTCATAGATTGAATAAATACAGTTTTTGTCGAAATTATAGGGATTTCTTTTAAAGAAAAATTATTTTATGTGTTAAAATGTGATCACAGGAAGAGGCGCTGCTTCCTGTAATGTTTCAACTTTCCTTTTTCTAAGTACGTTTTGAGGTCATCACTTGTACAGTGTTTAAATTCATCAATTAGACTTAATTGTCTTAATTTCTCAAAACTGCTGCCAGTATGCATAGAATTACATCATCAAGCAAAATAGACTTCTTTTTCGTGGGCGAATTCCATATACGTTTGTTTATCTTTTTACGACAACCTCGAAACTTTCTGCGATAAACCTTAGGTATTACTTACATGCTTTGAGAATAGATGCTTTCACCTTATCATCATCCATACAGCCTTCTAGAGAGAGAGGGGGGCATAAGCTTCTTGTGATTTACCACTTAAAACATCCTGTAATAATAATGATCATTTTTCGGTGGGCCATTCCATGGTTTGAGCAACTTTCTCAAAATGTTGGAAATATTTATCAACTTAATTTTCATTAAATCGTGGTATTTTGATTTATCAATTGAGTTCGATGTTGTCATCTTGTTTTGGCCGATCAGAGTTGAGTCTAATTTCCATTTCTTTCAGCGTAATTTCTTTCTCCATTTCGATTATGACTTGTTCGACCTCGAGACGTTTACCTTATTCTACGATTTTGAAACGGAACTGCTCTTTTCCTTCTTCGGCTTTAATACGGACTTGTTTGGCCTCGAGACATTTATTTTCTCTTTCAGCTTCGATAAGGGTTTGCTCTTTTTCGGCTTGCTCTTTCTCAGATTCGATATGGGCTTGTTCAAGCTCGATTTGTTTGAGTTTTAACTGAATTTCTAGCTTATCTTTATCGCTCAACTCTGATCAGCAAGTGGAGACATTAGAGTGTTTCCCTAATTCTTCTTCAGACATCAAATCATCATGGACTAGTATTTCAATAATACACTTTAACCCATTTTTCCTCATTGATTTCTTAACTTCTAATTCTAAAAACATTGTCAGTTTCGTGTAATTCGCTTTTGTTTAACCTTTGTAACTCTTCGAAGGAAGATGATTCAAGAAAACCTTGGTAATCACACATAATAAAATCTTGTTGGCCCTGTAAATACAAATTGAGTTAAAATTTGATTTTTGATTTAGAACGAATTTTTTCTCTAATTCAGAGATCGGACAGGAGCCCCAGTTTATTATGTTACATATTATAATTTATCTCGGACAAGTCATCGATTTATTATGTTAAGAACGTTATGTATTAATTTCATATAGCTGGATATTTCAATTTTAATTTGAAAGCTAATTAAATACCAATATGTTTTAGATTTATGATGTTTGCCAACAAGATTGATACCCACAATTTTCTTTCTTAACACAAATATATTTTAATATACAAACAATAATAAAATTTATAAAAACTGTTATTACAAATAGTCATTATAAATAATGATTCATATACAAAAATTTTACAAACTCACAAACAGTATTCAGCTTCATACCAGATGGAAGATTGTCCAGGTCCAGAACGAACAAATTCATTCTGAATCGGTATTGGTAAACTTCGTTTAAGCTTACTAGCTGTTATTCTTGACTGGCCTCACGCCGCTTACAAAGCTACTTTTTTTTCCCACAATGGGGTCCGGCATGACCAAGCGTGTTAAGGCGTTCGACTCGTAATCCGAGGGTCGCGGGTTCGAATCCCGATCACACCAAACATGTTCGCCCTTTCAGCTGTAAGGGCGTTATAATGTGACGGTCAACCCATTATTCGTTGGTAAAAGAGTAGCCCAAGAGTTGACAGAGAGTGGTGATGACTAGCTTCCTTCCTTCTATCTAGTCTTACACTGCTAAATTAGGGACGGGTAGCACAGATAGCCCTCGAGTAGCCTTGCGCGAAATTAAAAAAAAAACAAAAAAACAATTGCCACAATGATATTTAATGTCCTCGTAGAAATACTAACGTCTGAAGCTAATTCACTGAAGTTAAATGATTTGTAATTTTCGAAATCTATAAATGTTCCTGGTCAAATATCTGTAGCTACATAATGAACTGAGCTTTTATAACAATTATAGCTTCCGAGGTTTGTAGTATACTGACTGTAGCGACCCAATAATATATACTGTCTCTTGGCGCCTCGATTATAAACTTCAAGCGTAGTTCTCGAAAGTTCAGTGGGTCCATTAATACTAGTATTAATGTACACACACACACACACACATACGTGTATATATTATTGATTCTCACACTCGAGAATTTTCTACAGATTTAGAGAACAAACGAAATTTTTGCAATAAATATTTAACAACTAAGTTAGATACATTTCTAAATATATCTTTAAAAAACAACATTTATGTTAAAATAAGTATACATTAGTAAATCCGTTATAATTTTAATAATAAAAGTATAAGTGTTGCTTTATTCACCTATTTCTGAGTAACTTCTTTACTCTTCATGTAATTTCCATCAAGTTGGCGACTTGCGAGCCTAACCCACGACCGTATTAACATTTTGGACTTAAATAAATTTATTTTTAACCAGTGAAAGTCAAATTAACTTGTTACAACCCCTTTGAGTTAAATAGAAATACTGAAAGTTAAAAAATTGATACAGCATGGCGGGTAGACAAGTCTTTCCCAAAGGTTTTCAAAGAAAGTCGGAGATTAGATATTTGAACTTTTATCTTTCATTTTTAATAGATTAATACGCAATTGAAACTTTCAGGGTACGTACTTTAAAACCTCGTGAGTTAATAATGAAGAAAAAAGGACACAACTGCTCATTTTATTTCTAATTCTACAATTTTTCTTTCCATTATATTTGAGTTTTCTACAGGCTGAATAATCAAATAATTAATGTAATAACAGATAAAATATAGTTTTACTGAAAAAGTTTATATGTTTATTTCATATAATTGCACAAATAAAGTATAAGATATTTGAGACAAAGAAAAGTATTTTTAATCTCAAAATGAAAATCACTTCGTTCTCGTACTAGTTAAAAAGGAATCAATAATTTCACAAATAAATACTAATAAAAAATCTTATTTTTCGTGTGCAAAAGCCTTGTAATGTTTACTAAAAGTCTACCAAATTTTGTGAAGATACATTTAATATATTAGAAGTTACCAGTAAGTAAACTATAGGGAGTATAAGTGGTTATGAGTCTAATCCAATGGGCCTGAGTAGTGTTGGTATATTTTTAATGACACATCTACAGGCTTCATGCATACTCACTCCTTATATTATCAATATAAAATATTTCCTTAATACTCATGCACTTTCCAATCTCTTGGCTTCAGCTTTCAAATGACCATTACACTTAGGAATAATGCTCCCTGTTGTCTTTGCCAGACAACCGATACCATGGCTTAGTCTTTATATTAGATTGGTACCATTCCTCTCCCTACCACCTGGGTAGAGCCCAGTTCTAGTTAAAAGGATTGAGATGAAACTGCAGCTAGATTCTATATACGTGGGTTAGATAATGTCGGCCATTATTTTTACCATAGGAATATAATAGTGTTTATACTGTTTTTCTCTAAGGACTTTCCTTCAATTAGAAGTTTGGTACAAATTTCTGGTGCAATTTACAAAGTTTTTATCCCACAATTACTAAAACTGTGTACTTAATTCAGTGTGCACGACTAAAAATCTATTATAATGAAATAAAACACTGGTTGCACCAATTTCGTATTTGCTAAAATACTGCCTGTGAGTTTAGTATACTACTTATAATCTCACCTATTAATGAATATTTAAGTTCAATCCAAATTGCCCCATAAAACACTAAGTGAAACTATGTTTTATCTCAGGCTTACAAACCTTCACAACAGAGGTTTTACTTTCTGTCTCATCACTAGTACATTTACAGCCTGCATTTTCTCATGTTCTTTAATGTATCTTGTAATGAAAATGTGTGTTTGTTACAAATATTTCGGTTTGCATGGATGTAAATATTATGTGAAAACCAAATAACGTATTGGATATGCCGGGCTCATATGTGTTAAGATATCTAAACTACTGTCTATTTACTACTCATAATTTGACCCACTCATGAATATTTCAATTCAGTCCAATTGCACTGGGAAAGAAACACTATTGAAACTGTTTTCTCTGTGATGTAGCATATATTTTTCTGTTGTTCTTATCTCTTTCATGAACATTCACTATGTGCAGAGCCCCCCGCTAGTACAGCTGTGTGTCTCCGGATTTACAACGCTAAAATCAGGGGTTTGATTCTCCTCGGTGGGCTGAGCAGATAGCCCGATGTGGCTTTGCTATAAGAAAAACACACAAACACACTATGTGCAGAATATTTTGATGGTGATATTGAAGTATTGTTTTACTAGCATTATAGAAAATAATGCAATGTATTTCCAAATAATATTTTCCAGATCACATATCAGAGTTAACAACATATTATAATGTCTTAGCATGAAGATCAAATGCTTTGTCTCCAAACACATATTTCTTACTATCGTGTTATTTGTGTATTTGGCTCATTTATGTTATGGAGCAATCATGAATGACTTTATGTAATTGTCTTACATGCGTCCAAGGCCACATGTATATTTATTTATATACATACATAACACACATTGTAACGTACTTTAGTAGCTTATAACAGCTTGATCCTGGTTCTTCTTTAAACTAATTTTGTAACTTTCTCAGGTTATCTTCTGAAGCCAATGTTCATCTAAAAGTTGGCAGACATCATTCATTTTTCATTTCAGACATCACAAAATAAATAATTACTGGCATAATTAAGCCAAACCAAAACTTTTTAACTGAAATTCTCGTACCACAATTAATACTCATGATTATACTGCTGCACGCCAACTCACACACAGTGGAAACACGACTTTCAGTTATATAGGGAAAATTTAGCTAGTACCAGATGACATGTTTCTTGGAGCTCTTACCTTACAGATAAGATGAATGATTATCTAATAACGACATTCGGCCTCGGAAAGCTCATTTTGTAGCTAAAAAAGCAAGGGCTACAATTTTTCTACCACACAACAACTTGCCCCTTTTAACTTATAAAAAAAATAAAATGGATATCACAAAATGTGCTTAAATTATGCAATGAAATACCATATCCCACAACTGAGATTTGCACATCTGGATATCATTTTTATTAACTCCAACATTTCCTTACCTGACTTGTCGTGGACAGCTAGATATACAATTTTATCTTTTTTTTTTTTTTTTTGCCGGTGAGTTACCAAGACTGAGATGACAGCCTTCAATTTTCATTTTTAACCTCAGACTCTTGATCAAGTCACTATATCAGAGGTTTGGCTATAATGTATGGACACAGCTTATTGACGCGCTTCACGTATTCTTTCGCACATCATACCCACTATAACTCGCCTGCCAATGGTTTAATTTGTTGGATTATGAAGTTTGAACCAGTCCACACAAGTTGTTTCTATGCTAGTGGCGTATACCACAGCGAGATCCAATTGCCATAATAATGCATTCATTCTTTTACCATCTTGAAGAACGAATTCATTCCTATCAATTAATGAACATTTTATTCACTCCACACATTCTCGTGGAGATCGTGAAACGTCCTCTTGTGTGGAATAATCATACACAACGTCAGCAGAGAGTTGTATTTCTGAGCCAAACGTTAGCACGTTCAGAAAACATTTTGTAGAACTCTGTTCAGTTACTCTGTATGCCATCGTAGCATATAGCAATTATTCATCTCAACTAGCTCAACCAGGATTAACAAATTTTACAAGCACACAACTGATGTCTTATGTTATCTATTTTACCAAAGTATCTGATTGTAAGACAAAAGTTTATATTCATTTTCACCACATCCAACACTTTGCACAACTCAGAAAACAGCTGGCTGATAAAATTAGTTTTAGTTTCTTGGTCAGTATGAATTTTTTTATGGTGCACTAAAATGTGATTACTTATTGTTCTATCAACAAATCAGCTATATTGGCCATTGGTTAAATTTTAGTCCAATTGGTGAAGTGATTTATAACAATCAGTACATATTAACTACCCCATTCAGTTTTTGAAAGAGGCCTAACATTATCTATGGTTGTTCTGTTTCAATAAGAGCCAACAATCCTTTGCTTCAAGTTTACTCTATTTAGACTGGTTTTTCCTTTCCTCTGGACACTTCATGCAATATAGTACCAATATCAGTGCTTAACATCTTGATTTGTATCCAAGCAGTAGAACCACCATCGCATAATAGCACAAGTGCACGTTACACCTTCGTGTCTCCACTTCTTGCACTATACAAAGGCTTAAAATAGTAGGCCGCAGAATTCTCAGGATTGCTAGCCCATACGCGAGTCATCTGATTTTGATGATGATGGTTTGGTTCGTGAAAAGTTTATATAGAAGGAGAGTTTAGTTTTTAATGTGTTCAATATGTCTGTCATAATTATTTAAATAATTATAAGCACGAAATGAAATAGACACTTTAACTTCAACAAGTTATTAATTATTATTATTTTGAATTTCTAGAGTTTTGAATTCTTTTATAGCTGCTAAACTTCTCAGGAAAACATATACTTACATTATTTAGTTAAATGAACAGAAATAATCTTTGCTTCCATAACTCATAATATAACTTATTATAGTTTTGAATTTTTAGTCTTGAACTTTTTGTGGTTGCTAAACTTTTCAGCAAAACAAAAACTTAATTTGCTTTAAGTTAAAGCAACAAATTTTTAAATCTGTTATAATGACATTAATATTAATGGTCAAATATGTATCTCAGGATGGCTGGTATGGGTATTAACACTTTTACCAAAATAAAGCAAAGAACAACGTTTCGACAGTCTTAGGTCATCTTCAGATTTTTTGCTGTTGTTAACCTGAAGATGACCCGAGAAGATCGAAAAGTTGTTCTCTGCTTTATTTTGGTAAAAGCGTTAATACCCATACCAGCCGTCCTGAGATAATTTTTTTATTTCAAGGGGATTTCTTGTTATCATGGAGAGCTCATATATATTATGATTTGCAAAATACACCTCTTTTGGCAAAGTTTGGAACTTTCTGTTTCTTACTTTTTATTCTTCTTTTTCATACTGTTTTTGCAATTGTGTTATATTTCTTGATCTTTTCTGACTGAATTATCGTAATATAACACATGTACAATAGTGGACCATCTAGACCCTCAAGGGTTTAAATTTTCCTCTGTTTTCAAGAAACCACCAATTTCACTCTTATAATATCACATATTTCTGGCGTTCTGCAATGCCAATAGCATCTCGTTCGGTAATTCAATTACCTTGTTAGAAAAACAAAATTGTACTAACTGAAGCCTAGCTTGCTTTTTCCCTAATCTTCAACTTATGTTATCTAATTCTATATTTTCATATTGTAGCACAAATAAATCAGAGGTTAATATATTTTATTGATCTTTTGGATAATCTTGTAAACTTTAATAAGATCACATTTTATTCTTATTTATCAAAAATAAATGGTCCGACATGACAAGGGGGTTAGAACGCTTGACTCATAATCTGGGGGTCGCAGGTTCGAATTCGCGTGATACCAAACATACTTGTCCTTTCAGCTGTGGGGGTGTTATAATATTTTGGTGAATCTTACTATTCGTAGATACAAGAATAACCCACGACTTGAAAGTGGGTGATGGTGACTAACTGCCTTCCCTCTATTCTTACATTGCTAAATTAGGGACGGCTAGCGCAAGTAGCCTCGTGCAGTTTTGCGCGAAGTTCAAAACAACCAGCAAACCAAAAAGAAATTAAGTAATTTAGATTTATTTATATATAAACTTAGATTTAAGGGTTGTACACAATATATGAGCATTGCCCTGAAAGAGGCCGGAGTAATTGTGGGTTACTCTGACCCCCAAGCACTACAACTTCATCATATTAGTAGCTGCGAATTGAAGTTAGGGATGGAGGAAGAGATCGTTTTGCACCTGACCCTCCTGGATAGATACTTATCAACATACCCTAGTACCCATAAAGAAGAAGAGCAGCAAAATTAAGTAAAGAGGTCTTATCCTATCCACAGGCCCGGTATGGTCAGGTGGTTAAGGCACTCGACTCATAATGTGAGAGTCGCACCAAACATGTTACTCTTTCAGCCGTTGGGGCGAAGTGACGGTCAATTTCACTATTCGTTCGTAAAAGAGTAGTCCAAGAATTGGTGGTGGGTGGTGATAACTAGCTGCCTTCCCTCTAGTCTTGCACTGGTAAACTAGGAAGGGCTAGCACAGATAGCCCTCGTATAGCTTTCCGCGAAATTAAAAAAACAAGCAATCTGCAGAGACCTATGAAAATATTTTTAGCAAAAAGTATATAATTGTCATTCGGAATTCAGTCAATCAACAGAGATCTCCTAACACGGTTTTGTAGATTAGGGTGTCCTCGTCACTCTTAATCTGTTTGTTATTGTATATATATATATATAATGAGAAAATATACTAAATACGATGGAAACTTCGATATTTAAATTTTAAGCTCGATGTATTAATATTATATAGTTAAAAAATTTAGGCAATTCAAAACGTTGTAATATATAAAAAATTTTACTCAAAATTAGACAGGTGGTTGCGCAACAAGCATCTCGACGCGGTTCAATTGCCGCACTTTAGTGTGTTTCTCATTGGTGGGCAGTTACAAGCACTTGCCACAAAAACTATAAACTGCTCTGTTATTTCCCCAATAATCCCAAACCTTCCGTGACCCCCGGAGAAACTTCAAACTTCCCCAAGGGGTCACGACCCCCAGGTTAAGAACTACTGGATTAGAGCTTGTTAAATAGTTTTTGTTGCTGGGACTATTATCACGGTTTAGTGAGAGATCATAAGCTCGTAGTGGCAAAGGGATATACTAGCGAAAATTGCGTCTAAAAGTGACTTCTATTGCCACACTGACTGTTGAAGACAAATTGATTATCTTTGAGGGAGAGATTAAGTAATTATTCGAACTGTTGGTTATTAAAGTTTGTATCTATTTCATTTTTAGTTAGGGAATAGCTCCTTTAAAATAATTTATGTTGTTTCTTCAAGTTGAATGTTTGATAATAGAAATTCAATGTTAAAACTAAGGAGTATATACTGATCAGCATTAGTAACTTTAACAATTCCTTGCGTAAAGGGAAAGGAATTTTTAAGTGTAAACTCGATAGAATTGAATTTAGCATGCGTACGAGAAATTTTTATAAGTATGGGAACCGATACCTGAAAATATAGGTTTGAAAGAGATGCTATTTTTGTGCAACCTGTACAACTGTTACACTTTCTTATTATTTCTGATTTGTTATTTGATTTTATTTCTCTGTTGACTCCATTTTTTGATCTGCATTTAAATTAATCACTATATGATGGTTGAACTCTATAAATTATTGGTACCTAATTCTTTACCTTGTTCAATATCTGTTGTTGAAGAAAGTATATGTGCATTTCAAAACGTTCGAGAATTAAATGTTTCTTACCGTACACTCAGGTATATTATTATCATTGTTGCCGTTATTCTGTTGTTTATCATTACATAATATATGTGCAAGGATCTAAATTTCCTAATGCTAAGAATAGTCTACACTAGCTAAATAAAAAATAGCGGAAATAACAACGCAAATAATATTTCTAAAAACGACAGCAGGGACACCAGTTGCTATCTTAGCACCAGTGCCACCTCCTCTATTTTGAAAATGAACCAAAGCAAGATATGAGGCTAATGCACTGATACCGTTGATACTATCAGGCGCCTGACAAAATAATGTCGAGGATAAAAAGTGTTCTGGTGCACTTCACAAGTATTACGTTCTTCTTTTGCTGAGAAGCGAGAGATGTTTTTTGTTTTTAACTTTTGAATGTAAATCATTGTACCGAGGCAACTTTGATAGCAACACAAAATGAGCTTGGGTGCTCTATGGAAACTTTTCAAGATTTTTGTGACAACTGGCAATTGCTTTTTTTTATGACCAGCATATTTTTGCGCCCCCAAGCTTTTTGCACCCCAGTCAAATGCTTATTTCGCCTAATTAGAGATTTAGGCCTGGCATGGCCACGTAGTTAAGGAACTCGACTCGTAATCCGAGGGTCGCGAGTTCGAATCCCCATCACACCAAACATGCTTGCCATTTCAGCCGTGAGGGCGTTATAAAGTACGGTCAATCCCATAATTCGTTCATAAAAGAATAGCTCAAGAGCTGGTGGTGGGTGGTGATGAGTAGCTGCCTTCCTTCTAGTTTTACACTGCTAAATTAGGGACAGCTAGCGCAGATAGCCCTTGCGTAGCTTTGCGCGAAATGTAAACTAAACCAAATTTAATCAGAGACCAGCCCTAATCCAAATCTTATGATTTAGATAATTACATCACACGAGTGTTAAATTTAGTTATTTTTCAAAGCAACAGCTTATCGCAAGTTCTTGTTTATCTAACTGTTTACGAATCGCAAGCTGTGTACTTCAATTATTCTAAATTGGCAATTGTTATATTATTTTATCGTGTTACTAAAACCTACTGAGTTTTTGGTATCGTAATGAGTATTATTTTATTTGGGGCCTGGCATGGCCTAGCGCGTTAAGGCGTGCGCTTCGTAATCTGAGGGTCGCGGGTTCGCGCCCGAGTCGCGCGCCAAACATGCTCGTCCTCCCAGCCGTGGGGGCGTTATAATGTGACGGTCAATCCCACTATTCGTTGGTAAAAGAGTAGCCCAAGAGTTGGCGGTGGGTGGTGATGACTAGCTGCCTTCCCTCTAGTCTTACACTGCTAAATTAGGGACGGCTAGCACAGATAGCCCTCGAGTAGCTTTGTGCGAAATTCCAAAACAAAGAAACAAACAAACAAACAAATTATTTTATCATAATATCTAATACTGTGTGTGGAACGTTCTAGACCTCTGTCGGGATATAAATATGTGTTGAAAATTTAGTTGGAAAGACAAACAACTGTTTCTGAGCGCTTTGTTTGTGTAACAAACCCAAAAGATTTGACAAGAAAATTTGCATTAACACAAGCTTAAAGACATTTTCCAGCTAAATCGGAATAGAAAAATTAAGTTTTTTACCAATGCGTTTTTTAGTTGTCATTAGAAGCAGACGACTTAATTAAAGAACTATAGTGGATAAATAATAATAAAGCATTTCTCAAAACAAATGATGATTTGCAATGTATTTGAATCAACAGCTGTTCCAGTAAATTTAATAGACATATTTGTCAGTATCTTTATTTTTTGACTTAATAAAACACATTGTAAAGAAAACAATAGTTGTAATTAGTAATACGCCCATTTTTCAAAAAATGTAACTTAATGATAAAACAAAACACGAATGTGATAATAGGATAGTTTCGGAATCATCGTTTTTTCATCATCACTAACCTAGACATATAAAATAAACAGTCATCTTATTTTCATCATCAGTAAGCTAAATATATAAAACAAACAAACAATATGAGTAATTACAACAGAAATACGTACGTGAGAAGTAAACATTTTAAATATACAAATATAAGACGAGAAAATGAAATAGTTAAAAATTAATCAAGCGGAGAACCACATAATTGTTTTGAAGATTTATATTTTCTTCAGCCCATGTCAACAAACCAATTCAATTTTATTTGTGCAGCAATCAATCTCTTTATGAATCGAATCATGGTTCCTGGTTAAGATAGTCCGTTGAAGAGGAATGGCATATACAACCAAATTTAACAATAAGTTAGTCTCCTATCATAAGTAACAGTGTATAAAATTTCAGTGAGTGACATTATTTACCACAAACTGAGTTATGCTGAAGAAAGTTCATATCCTACGAATTGTTACTCTCATCTGATGGTTGTATGGAATTTGTTTCCAACATTATGCCGACATGTTTTGATATTATAATGTATTTTATCTGTTAGTTGAAAAATCACTGAGCATTGGGTAGTTTCAGGAATGTAATTCCTTTTCCTAATAAAACGTTGAATAATTCTTTTAGCTTTATAACACTGACCAACAAAATATTTCAGGTAAAGAAATTATAAAGGAACTTAATTTCAACACTATTTGAAACTCACATACATAAATTCAAACCAGCCAAGCTACAAAATAAATACCAATAGTTATTTGAAAATACATTTTTAGATAATTCCTGTATATTAATAAGTGTATAATACTATGCTTTGAAACGTTAATCAGTCATTTAGTTATCATAGTGTTTTAATAGTGCTTTTCGAAGATATCGATTATTTTTGTCGACGAAATTGTTGCTTTTAGATTGAAGTTTGATATATATATAAATTTTGAAATAAGAAATCATGATAATACTGTTAATCACATATAATATCAACAAAACTTACAATTATTTAAAAATATATGTTGAAATAATTTATACATTTTGAAACAAAACATGTTTTATAACATCTCATTAAACTTCCTTGACTTATTCGGTTTCTTTGTTTTAACTGATTCAACAAGAAATTTAAGCCAAAAGTTTTGTCAATTAACTTTCACCTACCAACAGAGATCTGTCAATAGTTCTTCGTTGTATGAATTTGCGACCATGTGGAAACGTTGATTTATGTACCTATCGAGATTTGTGTTTCAGTTGAAAAGTTGTTTGTGCCTTTAACCTGAATGAAAGAATTGTTTTATAGTGAATGAAATTTTTACAGCGGTGGATGAAATATTCAACAAAATGGTAAGATGTGTTATACTGTTATATTTTTTAAAAAATGATTATTAGTACTATTACCAGGTATAATTTCACATATCGCCATCCTTGTATCCGTTGTTAGGCTTAACGACAATATTTTAAACGCGATTTGGCCTCAGGATATCCATTGTATCCGCGTATAAATGGTGAAAATTATATCTAGTATAGTTTAAATTATATATTATAGAGGAGGCTTTTGTAGTTAGCGAATCTTTGCACTTATTGTGATTGTCTTTAATGTTTTTATAGTAGACTTACAGTTGAAGTTATATTTGAATCTGAACTGAGTTTAATAAAAACGTTAATATTGTTAATCAAAAGGCTGACTATTCTCATATGTTAATTATTAATGAACTTTCTTGTCTTGTAGACATTTTACCAAGTGTAATATAATCTTAATCTTACTGGTAGTACAGAGATTTAGGAATGTGCTTTACGTTTACAAATTAGTGTTTAGTATAATCTCCCAAAGCACTTAGTCTTACATAATGGAGACCTTGAAATAACGTTTGAAAATAATTTGTGTGAGAAATGTACAATTGGACGTAAGTATGAAATTTTGCAATGCCTGTAAGAAATGATTTGTAAGAAGGAAGTATGAAGCTGCTTGTGAAAAAGAATTTTTTTGTTTCTTCTGACTGCTTTTTTGTATCAAAACTAAATCCTCTGTTCAATGTGAGAAATCATTGGTGATTTGTTTACAGATATTTACATCTCCTAACAAAACCTTAAAATTCTGTGAGTGTTATTAAAACTAAAAATACACTGATTTTATGGCTCTGCTAATGTACCCAACACCATGCCAAGATCCTTTTCTTTAGTCATAAAATTGAGTGATTTCACATTTTAAATGGGAAATATAACTGAAATGCGTTACCTTGCAGCTAACATAATTAAAGGCAGTTTGCAATGTAAATGTATAAATTACTTCATCTTTCAAGCAAAGAATTAAAACTACATAGGAGGAAAGTGAATTGCACTTTAACATTCATATAAGTATAAGCATTAAAAATTATGCAGTATATTATTTAAAATATTGCTGCAATCCTGCATAGGCCTACATTTGTATTGAATAGACTAATTATATAGTTTTAGCTAAATGTGTATGTTCATCTGCATCTGTTTATTCATGCTGTCATATTCTCTAATAATCCAGTTGCTTTTATATGAGTTATAAAAAACATTATCTGGATATCATGTGTTAATACAAGGAAGGAGTTGATGGATTTGTAAAGATCCCTAGTGAATTATATGCCTTCATTATTCCTGTACATTATTTAAAACAAAGGTATCTAATAATATAGCTTGTATGTTATTATACTTAGTTTTGCCAGCCTAGTGGGTTTTTGCTTCTTAGGATAGTTCACATGCATATTTTGACAGTTAGGATGTCTGTGATAATAAATCTGATAGTTTTTGTCTTTAGTCACTGAATTGGTCACCATAGTAGAATGCAGAGTTTGTTCAACAACTCATTTTGCATGCACCATTATGATGAGCTTGTTTCTAAACACAATACTCCTACTCGTGATGATGAGAAAACTCACTTGTAGAGAAAAATATATATGTAAAAACGGTTGGTATGGGTAGAGAAAGCTCTATGTAGAGGAGTGAACAATGTTTCAACATTCTTCAGTCATTGTCAAGTTCACAAAGAAAGAAGGTAACTGACCAGTAGCTGACCACATGTTTGAAGGCAGTTGAAAAATTAAATAGCAGATGTTGCATAAACTGAAAAAAAACCAAAGATAACATATTTCAATTTATTTGGTTGTGAAATCATATTTCATAAGAAAAATAATTCCAAAGCACTTTGTGTTTGTTTTTATTCGGACCACTTACATTATTTTTGTTTTGTATATAATCTTAAATTCCTCTCTAAAGCATTGTATAACAGTACCTTTTGTTTTCTCCTTTAAATTAATGGATATGAAAAATTACTATATTAATACCATGGAATTCCACTAATTTACTAAGCTTAGTAACTAGTTTGCATTTAGGTAAAAAAAAAAAAAATTCAAGCAGCCTAGAGGCACAATCTACCTCCTTTAATTATTGGTTTCAAAGATATGTTAACCTTTTAACAGATTAAAATGGTTGAGAAAGACCACTAGGTGGTCATTCTAAGCATTGATTGGTTATTCACATGTCACATATTGAAGTAATTGTATATAAGAATGTTTCCAGAAGTGGAAAGAGATGGATGGGACCACTGCATTTGATTTATTATTTAAGCCATATAATAGTAAAATGAAAGGATATAAGGTTTTTATTTTATATTCTAGCTTGTCAATTTTGGTAACTTGAGTTCTTAATTGCACAAAACTATAGACAGAATTTTAACATCAAAAACACCTTCTTAACAAGTGCTATATTTAACACACCACATTACTCACAAAAATCAGAAGTTAGAGGTGTTCATTTAATATTTACTTCTAACTTAAGAAATTAATTCAAATATAATATTAAATTTTGAATTATAATTTACAGTTTGCTACCAAATGTATTGTTGTGTATTCATAAAATAGTAGTTCAATAAAATTTGAATGCAAATCAACAGGCAGTAATATTGCTTTTGGCCTGTGACCTCTCGTTATAAAGTTAAGAAAGCACTATTACTATTGATTGCACAGTTTCCATATTGCTGTCATTCACATTATCATTACTTGATTGTCTGTTACTTTCCCTTTTCATAATCATAGTAAAGCTCCCAATTATCTTATCCTATCACACTATGACATTTATCATCATTCATCAATGTGGGGTGATTTCTGTCGTTTGATAGGTATATATTTAGGAGATGTGATGGTCTTCAGCAAATCCTTGAGAGTCTGGTGCTTGTGATTGAAGAAGCTTCTTTCTGAATTATGTCATTTTGACTCTAACATGATCCACCTGTTTGTCTGATACAGACAATTCTCTGAACCATCAAGATTGTTTTTCAAGGCTCTTACTGGATCGATCTTGACTTAATGATCATACTGTTTGTTGTGTTTCTCCCACAATTTGGCCAGCTCATATTTGTCATGTTTTTGAGAATGAGTTTTTGCCCTTGATTTTGGAAATCGAGAGCAATGATGAATGAATTGAGAGAAGTGAATGAACATTAGGCAGAGTGATGAATGAGTTGTGAGTAAACAATACCTGCTTCTGCCATGAAGGAAGAGGAGCAGATGATTCCAAGAATTGTTTAGATTTGGTTTGGTCAGAATCTAAGCAAGTGCCACAATCTTCTAGGGAGGAAGTAAAACATGTGCACACACCTTTTGATGTTTAATATTCTCTAATAGCACTGCACAATAAAGTTTTGCTTCTTGAACACTGTTGGGTGTTCCTTATAGAATTTTGGCTGCTGATCACGAAAATCACATTCAGATTTGCCCATCATGTACCGTTTCATCAAAATCTTCAGTTTTGTCTTATATTTGTGTCCACAAATTTTCGTTTCTGTAAGAGACCTATGAACAATGTTTTGTGCAGTCTGGACATGTCCAGGCATGAAATCAGGCCAGGTTGGAAGCTGTTCTGTGGAAGTATGCAGTCCGGGCATGCCGGAGCTAGCTTGACACTGTCTCAGCAGGCTATAAGAGTGGCTTGCATACACAGATGCTGCTCATTGGATTAATATAGACCTTATAGTGTGTATGTATTGTTTCAGAATGTAGCATTGCTGTCTGTCTGAGAGTTTGGTTTAGAGGCACTCAAAAGACAATGCTGTTTGCTGTCCCGATGATATGGCGAGAATAGAAAGACCATGTGACAGACTGTTACTTCTGCTTGACTAATGTGTCTGGTTTCTCTGCCAAAAACAAGAAGTCAATTGAATACCCTAATCTGCCTTCAGCAATGAGACCTGTGCCACATGACGACAGCCTTCCAATTCCGAAACCACCAGAGGAATGGACCTTAGACAAACCAGACGAAGAAACTGCAATGCAGGGGACTGGCAGTGACATTGATTCAGATTTTGAACTGTGCTTCTCAGGCAATCCACATCTCATAACACAGTCAGAATTAAACGATCTGGTCAGAGATTTGGGTCTGTCAAAAGCAAAAGCTAAATTGCTGGGTTCAAGACTGCAGGAATGGTATTTGCTGTCACCAGATACGAAAATTTCTGTTTTTTGAAGCTACCAAGATGATATAACCAAATTCTTTGCACAAGTTGACAGTCTCTGTTTCTGTGTTGACATCGACGAATTGTTCTCTGCTTTGTGTTGTGACCATGATCCGCAAGAGTGGCATCCCTTTATTGATTAATCAATGTTAAGCGTCAAAGCGGTTCTGTTACACAATGACAATGTTCATCCTTCAATACCTGTTGACTATGCAGCACACATGAAAGAAACCTACAAGAACATGGAAATGTTGCTGAAGCACATCCGGTACAGCAAATACAACTGGAATATCTGTGGAGATCTGAAAGTTGTTGCTCTGTTACTGGGACTGCAGCTCGGCTATACAAAGTACTATTGTTTTATCTGTGAATGGGACAGTCATGCCAAAGAGTCACATTATTCTAGACAGAGCTGGCCACTCCATAAAATGTTAGTTCCAGGACAGAAAAATGTGGTGCATGAACCGCTTGTCGACCCGGCAAAGATTTTTATGCCTCCTCTTCACATAAAATTGGAACTTGTGAAGAATTTCGTGAAAGCAATAAACAAAGAAGGCGAAGGTTTTTGTTATTTAAGACAGATGTTCCCAAGAATAACCGAGGCCAAGATCAAAGAGGGCATTTTTGTTGGCTCTCAGATCAGACATGTTATAAGTGACAAGTGGTTTGAAGATCTGTTAGTTGGGCCAGAAAAGATTGCCTGGAAAGTCTTCAAAGATGTTGTTAACAATTTTCTTGGCAATTACAGAGCTCCACATTACACTCAGCTGGTAGATAAACTTCTCAAAGCATACAAAACAATGAAGTGCAACATGTCACTCAAGATTCGTTTCCTTCACTCACACTTGGACTTCTTCCCCGCAAATCTTGATGCTGTCAGTGACAAACACAGTGAAAGGTTTCACCAGGACATTACTACAATGGAAAAACAATATCAGGGCAACTGGAATCCATCAATGCTTGGACACTGCAACGTGATGCACCAGACATTGAATACAAACGAAAATCAGGAGCAAAACACTTTTAATTATGTTGAACTTAATAGTGTATTAGAAACATAAATGCAATTAAATATGTTATTGCCGGTAAACAGTTAACTGTTTATTTCTCAGAGTTCCTATGTGATAAAGCAAAACCAAAATTATATTTGTGCATACCCACCATGTACCTGTCACAATCAGCAAAAACGTATCAGGAAGCAAAATTTTGAAAAAAATTGTTGTGCAGTGTAATAAAATAAACATGCTGTAATGTTAATTTTATCAACCATCTAAGCAAACTTGCTAGTTACAGACTGGTAATTTGCCAATTTCCCTTGTGTTCAATGGAAATGCTTCTATGACATGGCTCTCGATAGATCACAGAGTGCTATAATAATTAGATTGTTTACCCCACACTTGCTTGGCTCAAAATGACTTACGTGAGTGATACTTACTTGTGGATTTGCTGGGGAAGCAGGTGGCCACTATTTCTCTCAAGGAAGCAATACTGGCAGATTTTCTTGACTTGTCAGCCAAAATTTAATAATCATACAGTCCTGAATAAGTATTGTACAGCATGGAAGAGCACCTGAAAATAAATAATTGTACCTGTACGAATATTCAGAACTTTGGGATACTTACTTTGCCTGCTCTGTGTTTTGTTTAGTTACAAAAGCTAGTTGGAATTATGCTAGACAAAGTTCATAGAGCATTTTTGTCCACTAGTAAATACTAGTCAAGGACTGTATCAAACACAAGTTTACCAACAATGGTGGAAGCTGATTGGCTACAATAGCTTTGGGGGCAACTACTCAGTTCATTTGTATCGTCAATTTCAGTTTAAAAAAGAAATACTTAAAACAATGCTTAATCATCATTTTTCTGTAATATGTGATGCATGCGACTCAAATTTCTCATTTTTAGAATTTTCTAAGTTCAAAAGTAGGCTGTTGTATTTTCCTTCTAAGTAGAAATGCAAACCATATATAACTACAGGAAGGAATGTAAAAACTTGCACTTTCTTGTTAAACATTTATTATTGAGATTTGTTTGCATTGTTAGCTAATGCTTGTACTTAGAACTAGCTTAAATCTCTGAAGCTATCTGAACTTCATGAGCTATTTGGTTTATGGGCAAAAATATTGGTTTGTGAAAGGGTACTAAACTGATGAAACAGTGCATTTCAATTTTTATAAATAAGAATGTAAGAAAAATATAGCAGCTTTACTCATTAGCATGTTTATTGTTTTGTTTTAAGTTGGTAGCTTGCTCTGATCAAAAGTTAATATGAATTTACTGTTATGTAACTTATACTTTAGGTTACATAAGTTGCTGTGTTTCCATTTTTCCAGTCTCATTCGTTAGTAGTAGTTGTTGGTTTGAAATTTTCTAAATCTAGAAATGTGTATATCTTGTTAGAGAATAATACAAGTTTGCAAAACTACATATCATTTAATCATGGGAAGTAGTAGAGTAACATAACATTATTTTCTTTCTTATTAACCTGCAAAAAAAACAGGAGGAAGCAGATGATAAAAAAAGATAATGATTTTTTTGCAGGGAAATAAAGAAATATTTTCTTGACATTGAATGATACAAAGAAAAAAGTAGAAATTTACCTAAAGGAGGTGAATAGAAGCTGACATACTCTATAAGAAATGTTTAACCCTTTTGTTGTAGGCTTGGTGTAATATACAAGAGTTCATCTACACATTTGCATATTTTAAGTATTTGCACTATAGTTTTTGATATACGTATATCTTCAAAAAATTTATTTTACTTTTAGTGAAGATTACAATTTTTTTGTACAAAAAAACATCAGATTTTTAATGAAATATATTTTACTACTAAAGATTTGTTTGTGAAAATATCAAAACTTTCATTACTAGTCTGAGTGCAAAGTGATTTCATGTTATGATTGAAAAAAAACTTCATCTTAAAAATTTCAAATATTATTTGTGTAATCTTTAAAACCTCCTAACTATGTTTCAAATGTTTGTTTTCAGTGAGACTTTTTCTTTTTAAGTTATTTTCTATAACTGTTTGGGGTTTGCCACTTTTCCAGTCTTGTAACCATCATAAAAAAATTAGGAAATATAAATTGCTTTTTTCATACTAGAATGACTACATATTATAGCGTTAAAATACCAATGTTTAGTTTAAGTACCTTAAGTCTCATAAAACTATGTATTTACGAATATATTTATTATTTTTTATTATATTCACCTTCCAGACATGCCCATCTAACATTATATAACATGCATTTATGCAATGTACATACACTTAGCTCACATATCCAATAATATATAACTGACCTTTAGTCTTCTAGTGGATTAGTATTTTGTAATATACAGTCACATTTAAAGTAGTATACATTATATATATATTATTACTATTTAGAAATAAATTATTAAACTTATTTTCTTAAAATATAGAACAATAAATCAAGAAGTAAAGCAAGTATCACTTCTCACTATGACTTTTGTACTCGGTTGTTACTGGACGTAGGTTGCTAAACCTTTTAAAAATTTCATATATGGAGCATATAAAACATTTGTTTTTTAGGTTTTATATATATATACACATGTACAGTTGAATAACCAAAAAATCATAAATAACTGCACTGATATCATAGAATTCCACTATAATTTATTTAGGTTACAAAAATATGAAACTTTAAATACACTAAAGACACAACCTACCTCCTTGAAAACTTGAATCAAAAGAACAAAGTAGCTTTTTCTTTTCAAATATTAAAATGGCTGAGAAAACCACTCTGGGGACATTCTAAGCTGTTGATTAGTTATTCATGTTATATACTGTAATAACACTAAGGGATTTTTTTCAAATGAAGTTGCTCCAAATTTAAGTACATAGGAATAACTATTATGCATGGAGGTGTGTTGTCCTTATCAGTGGATGGCTTTTGTCATATTATAACATTATGCATTAGTAAAATTCACATCAGAAACAGGTGAAACTAGGTGGGAGTTGTTCCAAACTAGTAGTGTGCAAATCTTCATGGCAAATGCTCAAGATAGATATCTGAACTGTGTGGGAGTGAATTTTTATTGGAAGTACATTTTTAGGTAAGGAAAATGTTCATATGACACAGTGACTTCATAGGTCAGGTTATACAAATGAATTAAATAACTCGCAAACAGCTTGTGTATAGACATTTCTGAGGAAGTTTGTTTGTATTCAACTTCTTTCATGTGAATTCTCATTTAACCTTATAGGTTTCTAGCATTCACATTGTGGTTACTTTTATAATGATAAATTGATAATATACATAAATCAAATTTAACAGTTACGTTTAGCTTATTTTTCTGCTTTCAGCAAGGTGACATAACTTAAGCCTTGCTTTTTGTAAAGATGGTAAAGTAACGTGGTTTGTATCTGGTGTTCTTGTCTGTTGTGTAAAATTACCATGCTGTCAGCTGAAGATTAGAAAATTATTGCTTGAAAAAGATGTACACTTTTCACAGTATGTACACATTTCTAAACAGATTTTACATTTTGAAGTTCTTTTTAAAAGCCAAATGTAGTAAATGAATAATGTTATGAAATTAAATTTGCTGCCAAAATACAAGTATAATTTAATTTCATTTGTAATCTAACAAAAATATATGTATCTATTTATTTTATATTATGAAATTAAACATTTGATTTTATTATGTTTCAGACACAGATGGTTTTACTGTTTGAACATGCCTCGGGCTACTCTTTGTTTCGTGTTAAAGAATATGAAGAAGTTTCAATGCTTCAGGCCCAGGTAGAACAAAACATACTAGATTTGTCCAAGTTCAAGACTATTGTACAGCTTATTGCATTTTCTCCATTTAAGAATTCAGCATATGCTCTGGATAACATAAACAGTATTTCAGAAGGTAAGTTACACACTGACTATTTTGTGTTTATTCTTTTGTGGGTTTAAATACAAAAAAGCTGTGTGTGGTTGTTAATATCTGTGCATTTGTTTGTTTAGACAGAAATACATACACACTTACAAACATATCCATACAGGGAATATCCAGTATTTGGCTGTACCGTTCAGATAAAGTCTACCTTCAATGCATTTTTATGCCACTTAACACAAAGTGGGATACAATTTTAATTAGGGTGTATATATAACTTAGATCTGAGAATCTTTAGTTTTATTCAGAATGTCTATGATTCTTATTGTACAATTCATAAATGCTATGTAGTATTCAGTTTGATTGTGGTAAGGCTGGATAAAAAAAAATAAGGATTTAAGACATTACATTTTATTATTGTAGAACATGGTCTGATTTCCGTTTTGGAAAATAGAAGTGACATGCTTAGAGGCCAAGCAAACTAAGCACTTTTTGATTAATTAAAATTAGTTTTAAATTGAAATGTTCAAAATACTAAATTTGCACCTTCAGTAATGTGGGCCCTGCAGCCTTAGAATTTCTAATGTTGTAAAGTTATTTGTTACACACTCCCTTGTTTTTCTTTCAAGAATTTTGTAAATTAAAGTGTTTTTGTTACTATCTTTAGTTTATTAGAAATCTATTCCTTCACATGCTAAATATAGAAAACGTTTTCTAAAAATCCTGAGCATATAGAATTTCAACACATTATAGTACCTTGAAAAACAACAACAAATGTTTATGCTGTTTGAACATACAAATTTACATTTTATTTCCTAGTCATGTTATTAAAATGACAAACTAATTAAAAACTTTATTTCTAAAATAATTATCAATTTGACATTATAACACTTTGCTATAATTTGAAGATAAGCTAACCATATTTGATTACAAAGTCTGAAAAAATTAAACCAAAAAGGTTTTCTTCTGCCAGAAGTTACAAGTATTTTTCAGAAACAAATGGTTTTATTTCCTATGAAGTTATTAGAAACGTGAATTGATTATTGTTTTGTTATTTTTTTTTTACTTTAGTTATTTTTCTTTAATCTTTTTATTTTTATTCATTAACTATAGTGCTTTTATGTGTAAAAAAAACAACAAAGAACTTTCAAATTCATTTATTTTTAGGTTTAATGCATGAGGATCTTCAACTTTTTTTGGAAACGAATGTTCCAAAAGGAAAGAAAAAGGAGAAAGTGATACTTGGAGTTGGAGATGCTAAAATAAGTGCAGCTGTTCAGGAGACATTAGGCATTTCCTGTCAATATTCTGGAGTGGTGCCTGAAATACTGAGAGGTAAGCTACTAGATAAAACTATAATCTATGGAGTTTTTAAAGTTTGGTGATATCAGGTATCTTTGTGTGAAGGATTTGTATATAATTTGTAGTTTGTTATATCTGTTTTTCAGCTTATGGTTGAAATAACATTTGTGAATATTCAAATAAAATGTGTGGATTATTTTTCTCCTGTGAAATGTGACTGAAAATTGACAGATATTTTAATCCTGTAATTGTATGGTTACATTTTAGTCATCTGTTCAGAAGTCTAACATTCAGTTTCCAGTTAGCTAACAAGATATTAAACATCATTTATCTTTATAAGAACCAACTTGGTCAATTTGGCCAACTTAGAATTGTGAAACTATACATAATGTAAGTTGAAATTTACTGTGTTGTGCATGAAAAATTCAGATTTTTTATTCATTTTATGCTAGAATCTAAGTGGTGAGATAAGAAATTAATGATCTCAAATTTTCATATTTTTTAGATTTAAATAGTTCAGTTACTAAAATTGATAAATTAGAGTGGAATTCTATGATATTGATATGTTAACTTATGATTATTTGGTTATTTCAAAATGTGTTTATAAAACCTAAAAAAGAATTTTCATTTTACTTGTTTCATGTACAAGTTTGTTCTTAGGAACTCATGGGAAGCAACAAAATGAGTATAAAGCTCATTACTGGAGGAGGTATTTGTTTGCTATGTCTTTTATTTACAGTTCTAAGTTTTATTTGTAAATAGGAATAATGGATGTACATATATTATGCATTGTATAATTAAAATATGACACTATTTTACAAATTACTAGTCCACTAAAACACAGGAAAGATGGGTCACTTTATAAAGGTCAGTTTTATATTGTATACAGTAACATAAGAATGTATCACATCATTGTAGCTTCTGTAATTTAGCCAGGCACAGCTGGAAGGTACGTGGAATGAAAATAAATGTACATAAATTTATATAATGTTTTAAGCTATTTAGACTAAGCATTTCTGTTTTTTGGGTTTTAATTTGTAGTCATTCTAGAATGAGAAAAAAACAACAACAATTTACATGTATTTCCTAATTTTTCATGGTGGTTACAAGACCAGTTAGACTGACTCAACCTTGTACAGATTTACAGTAGTGGAAATTACAGATAAAATATACAGATTTTTCTAAAAAAATATTGATAATTATCTGGTGGTGATATAAATTTTGCATGTGAAATTTGAGAATGTTCTGGTGCATAAAAGTATTTTAATCTTAAAATCAAAATTACTTTGCTTGTTAGTTAACATTTTAAAATAAAAAAGGCATGATAAAAACATTAAGTACAAAACATTGAAAGTTAATAAAATAATTGATATTTTGAACATGAAATACTTTTAATGTTTTCTAATAATCTGCAAAATGTTGTAAAGATGTACCTACATTATCAAAAATCATAATACAATTGCTCTCATTGATATTTTCATGGTCACAAGTTGTGTGGGATTCCATGCAGCCCATGATATTAGGATTAAATAAGCTTTAAATAAGTTAAAATAATTTTGTAACTTGTTTAGAGCAGTAGAATTATGGTCACACAACAATACACCTTTGAAGTGAATAATTATGCCAAATCCAGAAGAATTGTTAAAAGCTTGATATAGAGGAAAACCTACTCTTTCTCTTGATTATAAACATGATCATCATCAAAGTATTGTTGGGTTTGACAGATTTATTGATATCTCAAGATATATATATGAGAGAAGAGGTATGCAGTTTACATTCTTTTTTGTAGTTATGCATACATTTTGGTTTAATTGGTTAAAAACTGCAGTTTGTTTTTAAAGCTAGAATATTCTAAGGGGAAGAGAATTTTGAGTTCAGGTATATCATGTTACATAATAAAATCTCAAATCTTTTTAAATATTAAGCATTTCTGAATGTTTTAGACTTGAATCAACTAAAATATTTGTTACACTGTTGTTTTGCAAAATTTGTTTTCTAGTGTCACTCAATTGCTTCTTTTCTTTCTACTCAATGTAGACTTGAATCAGCTGAAATCTTTCTTATTGCATTTTCATTACTTTAACTTTTCTTCATTTTCTGTTAACATGAAAGCAATTGTTTAAAAGATAACTTACATGTGTATTTAAAGGTAAGTATCATTGCCATTATTCAGTGCAGTACCAGGCTTTGAGAGACTTTGGGATAAAAGTACCAAATGTTGTGTGTTGAATAGCTGAAGGAGTCATTACCCCTTTCAAGAAGTGCTCGGTATAACATACACAAGTTTGTATACACATTTGCACACATTAAGAATTTATACTGTAACTTGTGATGCAGTGTGTATGTGTGTGTGTGTATATGCACAAATTTCGATAGACTTTTAATAAAGATTGCTAGTATTTTGTAGACAAAAAACCAGATGTTTTAATGAAGTATTTTTACTAAAGATGTTTGAAAAATTTTGAGTGTTTTGTTACTAGTCCAAGTGCAAAATGATTTTCATGTCATTAAAAATTACTCTTCATCCTAAAATTCTTACATGTTATTCATGTAATCTCTGAAACCTTTAAATACATTTCAGAGGGTTGTTTTTAGTAAGACTTTATATTTTGTCTGATTTTCTCTGCCATCACTGTAGGATCTGTCAATTTGACCAACCTTTTAACCACCATAAAAAAAAAATAGAATGACTACAAATGTTTAGTCCAAATAGATTTAGTCTCATAATGTATATATATATATTATTTTTATAATATTGGCCTGTCAGTTGTACCTGGCTAACATAAGTTGCATTGATGCATTCATGTCACTGTATCCAATAATATAAACTGATCTTTAGTCTTTACAAAGGGCTTTATCTTGGCTATGTTTCAATGGACAAGTAATATTTTATAATATACAATCATATTTAAATTATACATTATATATTTATGTAGGTTATAACTATTTAGAAATGTTATTAAACTTATTGTTCTTAAAATATAGAACAGTAAATAAAGTGAAACAAACAGTTATGTCTTCTAGCTATGCCTACTGAATTCAGTTGCTGTTTGAGGTAAATTGCAAAGTCTTTTAAAATTTTGCATGTTGAAGAGATGAAATTTTTTAGGTTTCATGTACACAGTTAAATAACCAAAAAGTGAAAAATTACTACATTGATACCACAGAATTCCACTATAATTTATTAAGCTTAGTAACTAACCTGTAATTAGGTCTAAACAAAATATGAAATTTTGAGTAGACTAAAGACACAACCTACCTTCTTCAAATGTTTGTTTGAAAGAAGATATGTTATAACAGATTAAAATGGTCTAGAAAATCACTAGTAAGATATTCTAAACTGTCAGTTGGTTATTTACATGTCATATATTGAAGTGTGTGTGTAAGGGATAGTTTCCAAAATTGGAAAGAGATGAACAGGGCCACTGTGTTTGTTTTAGTACATAAACCATATCTCAGCAAAATGAAAAGATATGGGGTTCTTATTTTATATTCTGATTTGTCAATATTGGTAATTTGTGTTCCTAATTCATACGAAAACCATAAATTAAGAATTTTGACATGACAAACATCTAATTTGAACCATTGCTGCATTCAATAGAGCATGTGACTCATTGTGAACTTCACAAAAACACATTGTAAAACTGTTTTTAGTTTTATGTTTAAGTACAATACCTTATGTTAAAATATTAATTTTAACTACAATAACTGGTGTCAAAACAGGAGCAAATATTCTTCTAAATAGATGTCAAAAAGGTATGGACGGAATGCTTGGGTGATGAAAAAGAAAAATAGGTTAAAATACTTTTATATTGATTGTTTTGTTGTTTCTCAAGCCACATGACTATGTTGCTATTGTCAGTAAAACTGAATTTAGTGGAATATGTTATGTGATTGATCATTATGGTCATTAACCCTTGAATTATAGATTGGGTGGAATCCACCCAGCTCATAACCATGAAGGTATCCATGAAAGTAATGTTTACCAACTTCTACAGGTTATTAGTAAACATATACAAGGCTTTAAAAAAAATCAAGTTTTTTAATTAAGAATTAAGATATTTTAATTAAAGGTTTTTTCGTACCTTTGTTTTTTCATACTGTTGACCATACAACATGCATAGTTAATTTCATTTTAAGATTAAAAATACTTTTATGCATCAGAAATGTTTCTAATTTCATCTTAATTTTTTTGCCCTCCAAATAATTATCAAATGTTCAAGAAAAAATATTTTATCTTATTTTCACTATCAAGCCAGAATCTCTATGTATTTGCTAGATTTGACCAATTTTGTAACCACTTTAAAAAACATAGGAAGCAAATATAAATTGTGCTTTTCAATTTGTAAAATGATTATAAATTATAACTAAAACTCAAATAATTGGTTGTAACATTATAGATTTATATATATACATTTTTTTATTATTATACTGACCTTTCAGCCATTGCTGGCTAAGGTAGAAGATGCAGTGATGAGGTACACATGTATTCATATAACCATAACTAAGAATATAACGTTGGCCTTTAGTCATCACAAAGTGACCTGTCTTGATTGTATTTTAGTGGACTGGTGTTTTGTAAAATAAAATTGCATTTTTGGTTAAAATAAATTGTATATGCATATATATTACTATTTACAAATAAAATTTTAAACCTATTTTTCTTGAAACATAGAACAGTAAATAAAGAAGTCAGGCAAATAGTTGTCTCTTCTATTCACAGCCTTAAGATATTTTAAACATGAAGGATGTGAACTTTTTTTAGGTTTTATATATATATTTGGATAACTATAAAATAATAAATTACTGTATTGATGCCATAGAAATCCATTAAACTTTATCTAATGTAGTAATGGAGCTGTAAATAGGTCATACTAAAGACCAATTTATCAGCACGAAGGTTTGTCTCAAAAGAAAGAAATTATGCAGTTAGATTTGAAAATGATTGGAAAAACTACTTGTGGGACAATGGTTATTCACATGTAACATAGAATTAAGGGTACATATGGGATCATTTCCAAAAAATTTGAAAAAATGAGTGGGGGGCCATTGTGTTTGATTTAGTACATTAGTGATATCTCATCATATAGAAAAGATAGGAGGTAATTATTTTATATTCTGTCGTTTAAATACTGGTAATTTGAATTCCTAATTCATAAAAAAGTGTATACTGTGTTTTGAAATCACAAATATTCAATTTGAACCAGTGCATTCAACATACCATGTGACACACAGAAATCGATGTTCAATAGTATTTTTAATATTTACTTTTAAATTGAGAAATTAAATGTATAATATAAGGAGTTGAATTATAATCTACAGTTTGATACCAAACTTAATGACGTACATTTAGTAGTTTAATAAAATTGTGAATGCAAGTCAACAAATGATATCATGACCTTTGACCTGGGAATCATATGGAAAGAGTTAAACAATTTTATTACTGATATTTGGTTTTGCTCTGACACTTATTTAATGTGAAAACATGAAAACAAATTAATATCTTCATATTTGTACACTTACAAATAATTTTGCATGTAAACAAAACAACCTTCTTGTTGATTGTTTTTAAGTATATTTCTGTCCATCCTAAAGAATAATACTATTTTTGCTATATCCCTGGAGAAAGCTATATTTTGCTGGTAGGGCAGTCCACTATGGACCACCTGATTCAACTTGAATTGTCAATCAGAGAAGCCTTTGAGAAGGCTTATGATACTATGTAAAGGTACGACATGAGATTTCCACTCATATAAGTTGCGTGTCCATTTGCCTATTAATAAAAAAATTTTAATGGGCAGGCAATTCCAAATTCATATGGATTCAATACTTTCTTGTTCTTTCCTACAGGAACTTCAGGGCTTATCCTGGACTAAATTTTTCTGTAGCCAGGCTATTAGCCAAATTATTTTTTTGGTAGCTGATTTTAGCCAGATAGGTTTGATCCATATCCAACCCTCCAGCCAGTCACATACAATAAGACAGTCAAAGAATAAATGACAACTAAGTTCTTATCATATATTTTATTTCAATGAATTTATCATTTATCAAATTTATTATAAAACAACAATTTCACAATTACAAAGTTCAATGTTTTTCACACACAAATCATTACAATAATGACATGGGAAGACGAGTCACTAAATTAAAAGTAACTGTTATTACATGCTGCTAAACAGGGGCCTCTCTAGACTTGCAAACCAGGGAGAAGTTTTGCTCTAATTTTACAAAATTATGGAAAAGTTTACAGTCAATAGCATTCTTTTCTTCTATAATATAATCTGTATAAGATGGCTTTTCCTTGAGCTTAAGAAGGGTGAGGTTTGGTCTGTTTTGGGAGACCACTTCTCCCAAGTCTGTCTAGTGAGAGCCCTGCTTAATAAAATGTATATCATCACTCAAACATCACCAAACTAAACTTGACAAGTTTCAGTGACATTCATGCTGAAAATCTGAACACAAATTCATGACAAAATGAAAAAATATACATGCCTTGAAGCATGTCATTTTGTTGTGCCTTACGACTCATTTACAGTTACAACTGGTGCCTTTGTTTTAATGATTACATTAGAATGCGTCTGTTCTTTTGTGTAATCCAGATCTTAAAGGCACGTTTAAAATCAAAATTTCCAGTGTTTGGACCATCTGTTGACAGACACATGATATTTTCCATGTTTCTAGTACTCATTGAATTTCTCATGTTTTTATCAAATTCTTCTTACCAAAACCTCTCTCACAATCAGCTGTTGAAACTGGAGCTACCAGCAGTCTCTCTGCCTGTTCTGCACTTGCAGGAAAGGACTTTCTGTATTTTACTGCAAAATTGCAGAAACTTTTAATGTCTGTTACAGACTTGCTTCCACTTTCAAAAGTAGATCTAGCAAATTTTGAAAATGATTTCAATTCTTGTTTTGTTCCCTCATGGCCAAAGGTTGACAAATAATCATTGATTGTCTGCTGAAATGTCTGTGTCTTTGAGCAGTGGGTTGAAGAAATTTGTGAGGGAAGTTAAAATAGCTGCATCATCATTATCTGAAAACCTGTCATTCAGTCTTCTTATCATATTTTCTGTGAACTTATCACATATGTTTTCTGCCTCAGACCTTTGTACTGCACTGTCTTTTATGGTATGCCCACCAAACTGAAAAGTGTACAGTCCATCTGAATCTAACTGAGGCTCAGCTGGCACCTCGTTCAGAAATTTTGACAGCATTTCACCAGATTTGTTTTCTTTCATTTCCTTCAGACACTCAATAGTTGAAGCAAGCAGTGGGTGAACTTCAGAGAAATTAAGATTTTTCCTCTGAAATATTTTTGACAAAATGGCTAATGGCTTCAAACAATCAGCTAAGTAATGTGACACATACAGAAATTTCAAAGAAGTGATGGGTTTATACAAGCTAAGAGCTTTACCAGAGGTCTCTTCCATAAATACAGACACAAGGCTGGAGTTGTTGGAAAGCAGTGCATCTACTGCACCTTCAAAACTTAACCACTTGGTGTGAAAGATCTCTTTAAACCTCTTTTCTTTTCCATTGATAATACTCTGCACTGCAGTCAAAGTTGCCATATTTTTTTGGCGAGTACTTAAAAAACTTAGATGGAATTCATAATATCCTGGTACTTGACAAGATATGGTATGCTGTCAGCTCCTGTGGCACAACTCAAAGCTAGTGTGTGGCTGGGACACCTGGTACAAATTGCTTTAGTCTAGTAACTACCCCAGACTTTGACCCAACCATCAGAGCTGATACTACATAAATTTTTTACTTCAGTACCATTCTCTGATAACATACTAATGACTTTTGTAAAAATGTTCTCAGCATTAGCTTTGTAAAGTTCACAGATTCCAAGGAAATAGGTCTGTGGTGTCACTGTACCGACTGATCCATCTCTAGTACACTGATGTAGCTGACAAGGTTCTGCTTTACTGAAATGTCTGTACTTTCATGAATCATGATGCTGAATTTTCCATTTGGCTAGTTTGTTTTTTAAATTTTCTCACAACACTTCTGCCATACAATCTTGGAAGTCACTAATACTAGTGTTGTGCTCATAGGTAGTATGTTGGTCTACTACCAGCTGCTGGAGCTGTGTTGCACCCTGGAATTAAAACAAAAAGAATAAATACATAAATAAATAATTTGTGGGAGTAGTAACTCTAGAACATGAATACATAAGTCAGTAACAAATTTCATCAAGAACAACGGAGAAATTCCACTTGTAAAACATTAGCTGATAATCCTTCGACAATTTAAGAACATAAAAACTGTATTATATACATAATAAATAATTTGTGAGATTAGAAATTGTGGAACATGAATACGTAAATCAGTAACTATAACAAATTTTTCATTAAGAACAACAAATAAAATCCACTTGCGACAAGAACAGAAAAACTGTATTGTATACATAATAACTTACCTGTATCATACATAGTCTGTTTAGATCTGAAATTAGGGAACTTGGTAGGTCATGCTTTGCTGCAAAGTAAACATTGTGCATTGCAGCTATGATGGCAGTCTCACTTTTGTTTGTGGCTGAGACTGTGGCCTTAGTCATCGCTGTAGACAGCTTGGGCCTCCATTGCATCTCTGTGGTCTGAAATAAAGGATAAAAAAATGAATTACCTCATGCATCACAACATCTTTTTAATGTAATAACACTGCTAAAGTAGTAGGAAATAAATTGACATGGGCATATTTTTTTTATTATATTTAATAATTTTATAAGTTTAACTATCCAAATAAGTCTCAACATTTACTCAGTCAATAAATACCTTTTGTTTTATGATGGTTGGTTAGGTTGTCTTTTTTCATTACTGCACAACCAGTTGTGAGAGTGTTTGAGTTCTGTACTTTAATGCACAGTGTGCAAAACATTTGTTTTGTAGAGGCTTCATATTTGAGCCAGTTAAATTCATTCAACCATTTTTCTTGGAATGATCGTGAACTGTCAGTTTCAGATTTGGATTTTTTTGATGGAGGCATTAGACAACTATCACTGTCTAAGGGGCGTTTGGCCTGCGAAGAAGCCATTCTGAGATCTCAGTGATGTCGAGAAAACCCATTTGTAGAGAAATATATATGCAAAAACAGCTCGTTTGGGTTGAGAAAATATTTTACATAGAAGAGCGAACAATGTTTCGACTTTCTTCGGTCATCGTCAGGTTCACAAAGAAAGAGGTAACTGACCGGAAACTGACCACATGTTTGGAAGGGGTTGTGTAACTGAGTGTCAGAATGTAGAGGGCGGTGTTAGATGTTTGAATATATAATTTTATTTTATTATATCATTATAGGTATAAAGGCATTCCTTTATATTGGTTTATTTGAGGTTTAAGTTGTTCTATAAGTAAGGCTTCTTTAATTTTGCGTTTGTTTGTGAAAGCCATCACAATCTTCGGGGTTGTTCTTTAATTATAGCGCTGCTAATCAACCACATATAAATGAGTTATTCGTGTCAAGCCGTTAGGTTGCTGTTGATTGAACAATTTTTCACACGTTTGTCGATCCTGACCATGACCTTGCATGAATGCAGACGGGTTATTGATTTTTATCTGCTTACTGCATACTTGCATTAAAAAAACGTTGATGTAGTGAACCAGTCTACCATTTTGTAAACAACAGTGTTTCGGCGGTATATTCGCCAATTACAATTTTTCTTCGCCAAAAAACAAAAATAATAGCCATTTGCGAATATGGCGAGTGACGGCGTGAACTTTGAACTTGGAGTCTCTCAAAGCTGTGCTTGAGTGTCACACCTTTCAGTATAAAGATTAATGCCATCATTGGACAGTTGCAAATGGGCTCTATGTTGACAACTTCCACATCTCTTTTTAGTCGTTGAATATAGGTTTATTGAGTGGCAGCTACAGACTGCCCTCAATCATTTACTGAAGTGGACAATACAAACAGTTTTAACTTTTCTCTCTATAAAACTGTTTGCATGTACTTTTATTGCCAATGGGGTATTCCTCTCAATCCTGAGCTATGAGTCAGTGAAGTTATGTTTCCTGTGGTTCTTGAGGCAAAATACTTGGTGCTTATATTTTGTAGTAAGCTGACCTTTATACCACACATCAAACAGATACAAGTTGAGCGTATAAGGGCACTGAACATCCTCCGTATTCTGTCTTCCACCTCTTGGGGAGTGGATCGATATTCTGTGTTAAAAATCTATCATACTCTTAGTTGGTCAATACTGGACTATGGATCTCAGCCTTGAAGATGATGGACCCTACTATCATGGGCTACAGCTCTGCACAGGAAACTTCTGCACTTCAGAGTTTGTACACTGAGTCTCATGAACCTCCTCTACATCTCTGCTGTTTGCGACTGTCTTTACTATATGGTTCAAAACTTCAATCCTTACCACAGCATTCCACATTGAGTTGTGTTTTTCTTCCTTAGTGAACCATGCTTTTTTCAGAATAGACAGTTTGCCATTGTTCCTTTTGGCCTTTGTATACAAACACGGTTGAATGAATTGGGTCTGTCCATGGATAAAATTGTTGAGTGCACTGGTCATCCTATCTCACCATGGCTTATTACAATCCCGAAACATGACTTTTCTTTGAGTCATCTGAAGAAAGCATTGTCTTAAGATTTCTTTTATAAAATGCCCTCTATATGGCAGAACCTGCGTAATGCTGACGGAAAACTATCTTTCACCTACCTCATCTATCAACAAGTAGGATTATAACCTGAGTAAGGCAGAAAAAATGTTTTTGATTAAATATTAATTTTTTATTTAATTAATAATTTGTCTAAATATTAATAAGTTCTTAGATATTTTGTTATAATAAGTATTGGTTAAATATATTTTGTTCTTTTTTCTGCCATCATTATTTTTGCAGTTAAATTATATTCATGATTTGTAGAAATATATTTGTCTTTTAAGTGCAAAATTCTACTCTTTAAATAATTCTCCTGAAAAAAATAAATTCCTATCCTCCACAATTTTAAAATTTAGGGAAAATTTACTTAATATTCTCATTTTTAAAAAAGCTACTAAATATCCTCATTTTTCTAAAAGTTGTTTGTTATGACAATTCTAGTGAAATCCAAACTCTGAATGAAAAGATTGATACAGATGATTCTGTGAATGCAAAAATTCTTGTGAACGTTGACAAGAATGTTTTAACAGAAACTGATGAAATTGATTTAAAAACTATAATAGAATCACAAAATAGTAGTAGTGTGAGAGATTCAGAAGATGAACAAAATGGAAAAAATAGTGAGGAAATAGAAATTCCTACTTCATCACAAGTGTTAAGTTATATTAACGCTATCAAGTTATATGCAAAAATGAAGGGGGAAACAGACTTCATGAAAAGGCTGTAGAATTGGTGTTCTCTTTTAACTGCACGAGAAAGCCATTAAAAAAACAAAACAGATGAAATTGGATACTTCAAATAAATTTGATTAAGATTTTGTGGTTAGTTCTTAAACCATTATAAAAGTAAATAAAAATTCAGATGAAAAATAGGAAAGTTTAGACATACATTTGACATACTCCTCCAGTGCTATTTTTTTTTCATACTGTGCTGGTCCTTTATAAAATGATTAATATTCATTTTAAACATGCATTTTAAAACACAGAAAGTATATTTGGCACTAGAGTAAAATCTTCCAAACTGATTTAACTGGCTTTATAGCTTTTAAAAACTCCTGTTAGCTGCTTGTAATAAAGGAAAGTTTTTAAGTGCCCTTGGTTGTCTCACTAGCCCCTCAGGATCTTGCATGATTCAAAACCTAAATGACCATCAAGCAGATTAAGATTTGTAATAAAGAGAATATTATAGATAGGGAAACTGAGGCTAATATCTATTTATGTGTAACATGATCTAATTGTGTAAGAAATCTTTAGAAGAAAAAGCTATTCTTTCTATTGGTTCTAAATAACACTATGTAACAAAATTTTTACTTTTTCTTGTTCCTAGGCAGAAAGTGTTATTTCCCAATTGCTTATGTCTAAAGTAAATGAAAAAGACCTCTTTTTCTCTTCAAACTTTGCTTTTGTGACCTGGGTAATGAAATTTTCAAATTTACCCATTTTCCAGAACACTCCAGGTAGATTCATTGCTGAGTAACTGATAAAGAATTTTCTAGAACTTTCCATAGTGATATATACAGGGGTCACCACTCACCACTTCAGTTTAGTTCTAGCTGCCTAAGTGAACACATAGACCTATCTGATTTTATCAGAAATGGCATCAAGAAACTGCAAGCATTCTCCAGATGCATTCTGCTATGTTTGTGGCCAATTTATGAAAACGAGCAAAAAAGTACTCTGTGACAGCATCTGCTAAAGTGTGTGAAGCCTACAAGGCATATTTCAGCATTCCTGTCAGGGATCAAGACAAACTCTGGGCACCTCATTTTACTTGCGAGCACTGCAAAAAACCTATAGAAGGTAAGATGGACAATTTTTGCTTGCTTGAATAGTGTGATACAAATTTCAGACCTTTTAAAATTTGGTGCACCTCAATGAGGAATACAACAGTGTCAAGACCTTGCTTGAAGCCTTGAAGTATGATGAGTGTGGTTGGGAGGTTATTGAAGACTTCAAAATGGTGGCATTCCTGATGGGTCTCCAAGGAGGCTTCACCAAGTTTCCCTATTGTCTTTGCCTTTGGAACAGCAGGGACACCACAGTGCACTACAACAGGAAGCATGGTCCACAACAGACAGAGTTTTCTGTGGGGAGGCATAATGTCAAGTGTGAGCCACTAGTGGACCTTCAGAAGGTGTTGTTTCCGCCATTGCACATAAAATGGGGTCTTATGAAACAATTTAGCACAGCTCTTGATAAGGAGTCTGCAGCCTTCAAGTACCTTCGAGACTTGTTTCCTAAGCTGTCTGAGGCTAAGGTCAAAGCTGGTGTCTTCGTTGGATCACAAATAAAGAAGATCCTGGAGTGCACAGAATTCCCCAAGAAGCTCAGTAGGAAGGGGAAAAAAGCTTGGGGCAGCTCTGTTACAGTGGTTTGGGGCTTTTTGAGTGGTCACAAGGCCAAAAAATTATGTGATACTTGTTGACCTCTGGTAAAGAACTATGGCAAAATAGGCTGCAGGATGTCCCTGAAAGTCCATATACTTGACGCTCATCTTGATAAATTCATGGAGAACATGGGAACATGGGAGTGTACTCAGAGGAGCAACGTAAGTGCTTTCACCAAAATATACTGGACTTTGAACGCTACTATGAAGGAGTGTGTAATGAAAACATGATGGGAGACTGTATTTGTGGGCTTATATGTGAAAGTGATTTACATTACAGTCACAAATCTCAAAACCACTCACTTCTAAACATTTTTGTTCATTTTTGTATAACTTTACTATAAATATATGTAAATCTTGAAATGTTGTTTCATTCAAACCTTATGTAAATGAAAATGTGCAAAGTTTTCCCCATTTATACATAGAAAATAGGTTAATTTCTAAATTTCATTATCCATGTCACAAAAGCAAAGTTTGAAGGGGGAATAATGGCTATTTTCTGTACTTTTACAACATAAGCAATTAAGAAATACCACGTACTATCCAGGAACAAAATTTGTGTTGCATGGTATAGTATAATAATGTCAAAGAATTAATGGCATTTTTAGCTCATATAACACAAGTGAAAGTTAAGAATTTCTTTTAATATTCCAGTTTGAAATAAATTAAAACTTTTAAATTAACAAAATTGAATTTTTGAAGTTATTTTTCATTCCAAGTTTATTATAGACATACATTGATGATAATAACATAGTAAAAATTCAGGGAAGGTTTATGGCTAAAAACTAATTGTTTTCCTTTTGTTTAGAAAAATATTTCTTCCTGTGTTAAGATGAGGTTTTTTTAACTGTGGAAAATAAAGATTATTGAAAATGTTAGATATAACTACAGCAACTAATGATGTTAAAAGATATGTGATTATGTGACTTTTATACTGGTTGTTTACATTTGGAAATTGCCCTTATGAACACTTATCTCAGAATGATTGTTCATTTTATCAAGTACTTGTACATTTTTCTTTGATTTAATTATGACTTGCATATATCTTAAAAGAGTTGGAAAACTAGTGTGTTTGTTTTAGTATTAATAATTCAAAAGGAAAGCATATGAAAAGCCCCTGTGTGTACTGTGTCATAGTGCCATTTGTTTAATTGACTTTTGATGCTTTGAGATTTACTCTTTCCTTGTAAGTGACATGTTACAAGTAACTTAGATTATTACTAAGTGTACTTTTACAGGGTACTCAAAAGTGTTCTGTTTCAAGAGTAAATAAAACCGAGATTCAGAGTAACAGATATTTTTATTTCTTGCTTTTGAAGTTCATATTGTAATGCTATGTTGTAGCTACAGAGTGGTTAATTTTTTCATATTTCATGACATGTGCATAGTTTAAACTGACATCATAACAGTAAAAATTGCAACATTAAGTGTCCCTCGTGTGCATTCATTTTAGTGTTGTTTGACTTAGAACCACTGTTGTATAGTGATCTGGGGAAACAATACGAGTTGAAGTAAATGAACTTGTCATTGCTGAAAGTACGAGTCTTTGTACTAGTGGATAAGAAATGAGCTGTGTAAATGATTTGGATTAACCCTTTTGGTATGTGTCACAGGTCAAAGGCCATATCATCTTGTTTGTCAACTTCAAAATCTTATAGAACTACTATTTTATGTATTTATGTCAATATGTTTGGAGTCAAATTGTAGATTATAATTCAAACTTTAATATTACATATGAGTTAATTTCTTAATTTAAAAGTTCACATTAAAATAATACATCTAAATATAGATTTTAGTGAGTCACATGGTATGTGTAATGCAGCACTGTTCAAATATAGATGTTTGTAATGTCAAAATACTGAGGCTGTAGGTTTGTACAAATTAGAAACTCAAATTATTGATATTATCAAGCCAGAATGTAAAATAAGAACCTCAAATTTTTTATTTTACTGAGATATAGTTCATGTACTGAATCAAACAGTGGCCCCATTCACCTATTTCCAATTTTGAAAATGATCCCTTATATTCAATTACTTATTACATGTGAATAACCAATTAAAAACTTAAAATGTCCCCAGAGTGGTTATCTAAGCCATTTTAATCTGTGAAAAGCTACCACATTCTTTCGATCCAAGATTTTAAGCAATTGTTTCTTTTATTAGTTTGAGATTATTTTATTATAGTTGTATAATATATTTAAAATGATTTTTAGTTATGTAGTTGAATGAGAAGGCTAGCTATTTTTTACCTTATTGTGGCAACAGAAAAGTAGGGTGATAACCAAATACAGAAATCAATCACCTGTAACTGTCACTTACCATGATATACATTGACGTATAAAATACTTACTGGTTTTACATTAATGAAAAGTCAAAGAATTTGCCCCCTTTTCTTTTTATGTAGGTATTCGACTTCATTTTCATAATCTAATAAAAGGTCTGACCCAGCAATCTGCATCCACTGCTCAGCGAGGCCTAGGACATAGTTACTCTCGAGCTAAGGTCAAGTTTAATGTCAATAGATCAGACAATATGATTATCCAGTCTATTAGTTTATTAGACCAACTAGACAAAGATATCAACACATTTGCCATGAGAGTCAGGTGAGATATGCCATTTTATAAAATGATTAAAAGAAAAAGTTACTGTTGTTGTTGTTGGAAGGGATTAAAATATTGGTTAATGTTTTGAGTATACACTGCCATGAAAGAAACCATTTGAAGCTCTTAACCAGTAACTAAACAAGATGAATATTTTGTGTAGCATATGTATTTTATAGTTACTTTGATATTTGAATACTTTCAATAATCAGTACAGGAGTTTTGAATCATATTTAATAGTTTTTAAATAATTTTCTGTTAAAGCAGTGTTACATAAAATATTTTCAGAATTAATTTGTTGTTTGTCAAATAAACCTTTTGTAAATCATTTTGAGTAGAAATGTGGTGTAATGTAATTAAACTTCATAAAACAGTAGGAATTCTGTTAGGCTTTTTTTAACTTCATAAAACAGTAGGAATTCTGTTAGGCTTTTTTTAAAGTAAATCTAATTATTTATTTTTCTAAACTTCCTTTATCATTTTATACAACATTTAAATTATGTTGTTGCTTTATGATAGAAAAAAGTTGTACATAAATCAAGACTAGTTATGCTTAATTTGATGACTTTAACCTCCTTGGCAGTTACCCCAAGATAGTCTTGGGATGATCAAGCTAAACAAAAACTTGTCATCCTGAAACATTCTCGGGGTAAGTGTTATTTCTGATCTTGCAGTCTTAAGCCCAAGTTTTTTCACAAACTTTGTGCTCCTGTTTTCTACCATATTTTTAAAGTCACTAAACATGTCAGTCACCCATTTATTTGTTTTTTTACATCATTGGATTATGTGTAGTGCCTTTTTTTTGCTTTATTTCATGCTAAATTATTTTCCTACTTGTACAACTATCATATCAAAGTATTGTTTATTTTTGCAGTTTGTGTAATTCCATTTATGTGTAAGTAGTACAGTGCATCTACAGAATATGACTGCAGTATTTTTAGAAAAGTAGGAGAAGAGGCTCCAGTTGGAAAGGTTTTGTAGGTCAATTTTATCATTTCTCTTTAACATTTCCCAATTTTTAGAACTACCAGAGGTGGGGCAGCTGACACCATGGTAATTACCTTTTTGTCTTTGTTTGCATATCATTTCATGACATTAATGAGATCAGAAATGGGTATACCATTATTGTTATATGTCTCAGCACTAACAAAGATAGGGATTAGCTGTGTTTTTAATTTGTATGTGTGTATGGGCTGATGATACCAGTGCATTATCTTTAAATTTCTCAGCCCATATTTGGGAACTGCTTGTTGTTTTTTTCATTCATTTCATGCAACCATTAATTTGGCCAACTGTGCAACTCTCAGATCATATTTAATATGGTTGAAGAGGGGCTTCTGCCTTTGGAGCATTTCCTTTCATAATATGTGCCTGGGCTGTTTCCCTAAGAAACTTTCTGTACAGGAGCAAAACATAGTGTTTCTTCTTGTATTTCTCTCTCAGGTTCAATATGCAGTTACAGTTCATAAAACTTACTTCTTTTGTCTGAATCAAAGGACTATGGATCCAGAGGTACCTTGTTGAGAGCAATACCTTCTTTCTGAGTGTCCTTGAAGTCCATTCTTTTGGTAAAGATGGTTCATTCCATTTATTGTTCTTTGACTCTAGTTCTGCAAATTATTGTCATTGTTACCTTTTTAGTTCTGGATTCTGCTGTGAGTAACCTGTGTACATATAGCAAAAATAAAAAGGAACATTTTGCAGAAGAAAGTGTGTCAAAACCATCTTTGTTGAGCCAATTTTCTTTAATTGTTATGTTTTCGTGAATGAAGATTTGTTCATAAATGCTGTTACAGGAGTGTGAGTGATTTCTGCATTTTATGAGTAACATTTTGTGGATCTGTAATAACTATTATACTGAATCAGATAACATGAGTTTTATAATCATTTATAGTTTTAGAATTCTGTATTTTTATTGATGCCCTTTTTATGTTCTCATTAAATACAGGGAATGGTACTCGTACCACTTTCCAGAACTTTATAAAATTGTGCCAGACAACTACACATATGCTCGTATCACTAAATTGATCAAGAATAGAAAGGACCTAAACGAAGAACACTTTGAGACTTTGGAAGAAATTGTCATGGACAGTACAAAGACCCAAACTATATTAGATGCTGCAAGGTCATCAATGGGTAGGTTCTAAAATATTTAAATTTATTAAAGTTATAAAGCTTTTTCAACAGAGGGATTTTACCTGGCAATATAACAATCACAATTTTTGGTTAAATTCTTTATTCTTTATTTGAAAAACATTTTAAAAATTGGCAGAAACTTTAAAGTAGTTATTATTAATGATTTTAAGTTGAGCAAGGAATGAAAATGTTTTTTGAATATACAAAGTATGGCCATTTTATTTCTGTTTAACATATCAAACGTAAGTCCTTACACAGTATCACTAAAAACATTAACTCAATCTTATGAGAATTGCAGAGCAGTATTAGGTATAGTCATTCATATAAAATTACAAATTTTCCTTTCAAATGATAGTTCTAAGACTGTTTTGACAATTTTTAACCAAAGATGTTTTAAGTAGCAACTAAAGTATCACAGTTTAATATTACTGTGGCTATTGCATAAGATGGCTTATCATCTTAAATGTTCAATGATCTAAAAAGTGAAATACTTTATTCAGAAAAAAAATAAATAGTATAAACAGTAAAATTAACTTGAACAGAATAAACAGTGAGTGCACTATCCATAGTGCAAACACAGCTCCAAACTACAGAGTGCATTTTTACATTGACAGAATGCAAACTATGAAACTCATGGATTCACAATATAAGTGAATTAACCACTAGACCACAACTTGGTTCACATAAAAATGTTCCATCACAAAAATACTTTATTTGTGTAATTGAGGCCAAATACAAATTTTTCTTTTACACATTGTTATTCACTTAAAAATTAAATAAAACATTTGTCATACAACAGTAATTTTAAACCAATATGTTCTATTATGTTTATTGGAGGATGTTTTATTTAATTTTTGAAGTGCATTACAATGTGTAAAACAGAAATTTGCATTTGGTCTCAATTACACGAATGAAGTATTTTTGTGATGGAACATTTTTATGTGAACCGAATTGTGGTCTAGTGGTTAATTCACTTATATTGTGAATCCATGGGTTTCATAGTTTGCATTCTGTCAGTGTAAAAAAAATGCACTCTGCAGTTTGGGGCTGTGTTTGCATTATGGACATTCCACTCTCACTGTTTATTCAGAGAGATGATGGTTAGTGCTGTTCATTAGCTGTTTTTGTTTTCTTTCTAGTTGGCTAGTTAAAAAAATTAGTAAAACCTATATATATATATATATATATATATATGAATGCTAACTTCAAGAGGTAAGTTTTATCTTACTTACCCCCAAATGGTAGTACCTTATTTTCATTTTTTATTTATTTATTATTATTTTTTTTATTCTTATTTTAACTTGGGAGTGCAGTCACCTTCCCACATCTGTCTGCAGGCATTGTAGGGTGATACAGATGTGGGATGTTGTGGGCTTAAGCACCCATATTTTGCTCTTGTAATTTCTAATTTTCTTATGTGAGACTAGTGAATTAGAGGTTAAAACTGATAGCCAGTGTATCCCCATTGCAATGTGGATCCTACTTCTTCAGTCACCTTCAAAACCTAGGATACATCTTATAATACCACATTGTAGTTGGTACCCTAGGATTGTTTTTTTTTAAATGTGCAACATATTTTGTTGCATGTTAATGTGTTTTGGTTATAGCTTTAAAATTTGTGGTTATAATTAGAGGTTGGGATTTGCTGTTTTTAATGCAGTCCTTTCTCATGATTTTATTTATTCATTCAGCTTCATTTAGATGTAATTATTTAATTTCACTAAAAAAATATATATATATATACATAAACTATAAGGCAGTCCTTTCTTAGCTTTGCACAAAAATTGTGAAACTAACAAAATCTTGTGTGTTATTAATAGAAATGTTGGGTTTGCAATTGAATATTTGTTTGCACACCAAAAAATATTGAACTATATGTGTAAAAATGTGTTGTTTGATGGTTTATCAACACTTCCCTATGTAGCTTAGTTCTTAAGGGTAACGTTAGTGAAAGTGTGCTATTTCATTACTAAAGGTGCTCATATTTTTAAAAAGTGTTGTAATTAGAATCTGTGTAGAATAAAAATACATGTATAATACAATTAATTCTTTCTTTATTTAAAATACTGTTTTGATTTCAATATTCTTTACTTTAAAATGTACTAGGATTGTGCATAGTGGTTAAATATATAATATTTTAAAGCTTTTTTGTTATATTGATATATTACTGTATATACATGTTGTAATTATCTAATATATAAAGCTAAGTTTGTGCCTGTCTGTATACATCTCAAAGCACCTATAATAGTAGACCTGTAAAGATACGGAATCAGTGTATGGATTTTTAGTATGCATTTCTAACATTACAATTTTAGTGTCAATGAAAACTTTTTAATCTAATTTTTATATAGAAGATGGATGGAATTTCTGGTCAGATTTAAGCGGAAATCACATCGGAAATATGTGTATTTTATATAGATGTGCTGCTGTTGTGGTGTCGGAATGAAAAAAATTATTAAGCATTGTTGTGTCTATTGATAAAAAATACTAACTTTTTTATCAAATATACAAGTTGAATCTGCATAAGTAAATTGGTTTTTATTCATTTTATTTTGAGAGGGGCGTTATGTGTGGAAACATTTCTGATTCTGATTGTGTACCTTAGAGTAAAACATCAAGGAAAAGAGAAAAAACAATTCTGATTGCCAATCACAAGTAGTAAAATATATATGAGAAAGGCAACAGAGTAAGACTTCACAAGAAAGGAAAATGTGTTTTGAGAACCAAAGAAAAAGACAAACTGTTCATCTTCATGGTGAGACTGAATAAGAGTGCTAATTTTGCAAAGACAGTGGTTGCATTTGTCATGCATAGTGCTGTTCTCAAGTAACATTAAGAACATGAGACCTTTGTCAAATAAAAAATAAAGATATCATTGTAATAGAGTGTGAACTATACAATAAGTCTGATTTCACTGATTTGTTTTATTTTAAGGATCTTGAGTCAATTATCTCACAGAAAATATGACCATTTGGCATGTGTTATTATATGAAAAACAAGATATTAATCCTTTCTTTTTAAGGACACTTAAACATTAACCATATGTTCAGGTAATAACCAGGCAATGTGTGTATGTGTTGCATTATTTGTAACAAAGTTCTAACATTTCTTCTGTGTTTATAGGAATGGATATCTCTCCCTTAGACCTGATAAACATTGAAACGTTTGCTTCTAGAGTAATTGCTTTGGCAGAATATCGGAAACAGTTAATGGAGTACCTCAAATCAAAGATGAGTAATACAGCTCCTAATTTAGCAGCATTAATAGGAGAGAGTGTAAGTGTCACATCTAATTTTGTCTTATAATTAATGTAAGAGAAAAGTTATATTAATACAGCATGGTTTAAAGTATAGTTTCCATTTCATCATGAAGATCCTTTGACAGGATAGCAGAAAGTTAATGGATTTATAGTACTAAAATATGGGGTTTCATTTTTTTCAGTGGACAAAGTAGATAACCAAGTAAAACAAATAAATTTTATATGAAGAAAATTTTGCTGCTAAATCAAATCTCATTACATAAGTCATTTTGAAATTTCAGGTATTTTTGTATGGTGGCAGAGAACTCAAAGCTTATGAACCATACAACAGTTTCGTGTCATGATGGGGTTTTCTTGTAAAAAGATATTTTTTTGGGCTAAATTTTTTTAGGGTGTTACTTCTTTTCATTATAAGTTTATTTACTTTACAGTACAATAATAGAATGCATAAATAACACAATGAGAGTGAGGTTCAAAGAAGAGTGGCATTTTAGTGGTTTTTTCATAGGGCTGGCTGTGGCTTAGTGGTTACTGTACCAGACTGTATCTGATTGTCCATGTTTTTTTAATTGCTACAAAATGAAAAATTGCATTCTTTGGAGCTACAAATGTGCATAATAAGAGTGATGGCAGGTGCAGTTGAATAGTAACCCTACCCTCTAGTCTATCAGTTTACATTTAAGGACAGCTAGTGCACATAGAACTTGTGTAGCTTTGCACAAATGTATGAAACATAAGTGACTAATAAAACATATACTCGTGTGTGTGTGTGTGTGTGTGTGTGTGTGTTTGTATCGCTTGCTCTATTCAAAACTTTCTCTTTTTCTTTCAAGTATACACATGCACACAGACTTTTTTTCTGCACTTGTATTACATTCATAAGTATGTATACAAATATTATCTAAAATGATGTGATACAGAATAACCATGCTTTACTGGTCTTTCCTATATAACTAATAATCCAACTATGTGATAACAATGGCTATATTTTCTGGGGTGAAAAATTGAGTCTATCTTTTTACCTTAGAAAAACCTCATAAAAAGGAGTGTATCCTGTGTTTATTAATCATCACCATTTTCTTATGATTATACACAAATGGAATTCACTAACTTCTACTCTTTTTTTTGTTGTATGTATACAAGTACATTTCATAATTACAAGTTCTCTGCAATTTTCTGAGATTTTTTTAAAATAAAAAAATTCCTTTTTCATACTGTAGCATAAAGTTTTTAAATATATATTTCAGTGAACATTGTGTGTTTTTGTTTTTTCTAAGTTTATAAGCTTTTGGTTTAAATACTTTAGCTTTTAATGGATAAGTTTTCATGAGCAACATGCAAATGTATTTTGCTGATAAATCATTCCAAAAGCTGATTTCAGAATAACAATAGTATCTTACTGAAACATTGTATAGCGTGCACAAATGGTTACTTTTAAACTGTTTGGATGACCGTTAGAAGCTTAGGTTTAAACTATAAAGAGCGTAGATAGCACTTGTGTAGCTTTCCGTGAGATTCCAAAACAAATCAAAAACTATAAAGAGGTGTGTCAATCAGAAATAAGACATGATGTAAGTTTTTGTGTTGAGTAGTCTATTTGTTAATGAAAATTTAGAAGAATAACAAAATAGAAATAATAGTAGGAAGAGATCATTTATTTGGATTTAGATCAGTATTGTAACCAGCAATATGCATAATCTATATAATTTATTATAACCACAACAAATGTTAACTGGAAGATTTTTTAAATTTGACGTGGCATTCTATTCATAAATTTTATTCCTTTTTTAGTTTTATAGATACCTTTTTCAATAATTTTTGGTTTTCTTGTAATAATTAAACAAAATTTGTAAAACTGTTACACACTAGATGATATTTCAATAGTAACATTGATACCTATCAAAAGTTACCTTTTAAATATATTGAGCACAAAATTAAGTGAGATGAAAACAACAAAAACAAACACGAATTCACTGAAATAAATAATACAAAATGTTCCTGTTACTCTTGTTAATTATTAACCAATTCCTTTTGCTTGCTGCATATGGTTTTTAGTTGGGACCAACAAATTTCAATCAGCCTCAGTTTTTACAATTTTAAACTTTGGTGTACAATTCGCATACTAACCAGCAATGTTTTAGCTTTTTAAAATATTAGTTCTTCAAACATCACCATGATGTTTAATTATTATATTAAATGATAAAACCATTTAGCTGTTTCTCACTACTTGTTAGGTGAGACTTCAAAACTTGACACCATTGTCAAAAGCATTGTTTTATAGTTATAATTAGTTCATACAAATTGTTCATGACTCATCCCCTCTAATTCAAAATGTTGATGAAAACATTTTTAAGTAAGGGCAGCCATTTTTTTTATCCATGGTCAGGGTGCATGGGCTTGTAATTGTATATTTGATTATGGATCTGAAGTTCCAAAGGTCTTGTCATGGTATTGTTGAAACTACTCCATATTTTCAGCTGCAGGTGTGTTGTTTAATTCAAAGTCCTTTCTTAGTGGTGGGTGCTTCTGTCTGGTTGCCTTTTCTTTGACTATTAGCTCAAAATTAGAGATGGATATATCTGAGCCTGACTGACCATTTAAATTTGTATGTCACAGATATGCTTTTTATTTTGAAAATAACAATATCTAGTCATAAAAATTAATTCAAAGTTAGAAGTATTGTAAGACTAAGCTGTATTATTGCTGTTGGAATATAAATTTATTTGACATCTGTTTTTAAAGACTTTCCACTGAGTATTCTTTTACATCCACATTTTGTATTTTCAATTAATAATGTCATTTAGGTTTTGAATTTACATGAATTAATAGAAATATTTAAACTCTTTGTGATGCATTAAACCAGTGCAATAAAAAGTGTAAATTTTATCAATAGGTTGGAGCTCGCCTGATATCTCATGCTGGTAGCTTAACTAATCTTGCAAAATATCCAGCTTCGACTGTTCAGATTCTGGGTGCTGAGAAAGCACTGTTTAGGTAAGATGCTGCCAACTTTTGTGTTTGTGTTTGGAAAACGATAGCTTTTTGAATTTATATAGAGAATCTAGTTGGTTGTTGTCCAAGGGCATTCTTACAAAAAGGTTTTAATCAATAGCTTCTACAAGAGTATGCTTAGGTTTTATCTAATAATAAAAATGTTAATCTATTTATCTTGCTACTTATTATGATACCTTTTTTCTGCTTTGGAGTCTTATGATATAGTTACCTAAATCGGCACACATGTTTTTATTAGTTTCTGGTAATTGTATATAAATGACAATGTTTCTTAATGGATATTAACCCTCTCATCATGGCATCCTTGTAGTGAGTTATATTGAAAACTTAAGTATTTTTTTATGTTACATAATTAGTATAGCATAAAATAATAGCTAATTCATATTTTAAAAGTATATATGTTTTTAATTTTATGAGGCAATATTTAAAAAAGAACAAACACCCAAATTTCTCCTGGTGTGAAAATGTGATCTTTTCTTACGCATCCTGTTTTCTCTTATTTATTCAGTACTCCTCCAATAATTACAGAATTGTATACAAATTACTCATTATAGTATCATCGTCACTTAGACAAAGCATAATTTATTTAATCTTCAACCTTGTTTGGGTACAAAGCTGTGAGATAGAAAATCATCAGACCCCTCTTGCCTTTCTCACCTGTCACTTTCTTTATATCAGAATTTGTCAATAGTTCTCTTTTATGTTAAATATTACATTATTTATAACCAGTAGAAAGCTGATGTTTTCATCTCTGACATGTCATATTATATTATATTGTTTTCTGTACAGAGAAATGGTAATTTCTCTTTCAGTACAGGCTTTGTTCCCACAGGAAACACATTGAGTAGCTTAAAGGAATTTGTAATGACTTTTGTTGCATAGTTAAAAAGTAAGAAAAATTGTGGTAGTTACTCAACATTGTCTGCATTTTGTATTTTATTATTCTATGTTTTTCAGTGCATTATATAAGTAAATAAAAATTTAGTGCACTACTGCCATTATATAATGGCATGAATAGTGGTTGGATATAGTTCATGGGGCAATGAAATTTAAATATAAATTGATGTATGCTGTTAAAAGTTTAAAGTTACTTAAGATAAATCTTGTTTGTTGTTACAACTTAGTCATTCTGGAAAGAAAAAAGGATAATGTAGATTTTGTTTCAGTTTTGTTTTTAGTGGTTGTGAGATAGTTTAACTGACTAACCTGGTATAGAGTTAGGATAGAGAAAATAACAGATAAAATATAGCTTTATTAGAAAAGAACATTTGAAATGTGTTTAGGAGGTTTTAGAGACTAAAATAAAATTTGAGATGAAGCAAAGAATTTTTACTCTTAACATAAAAATCACTTTACACTTGGACTAGTAAAAAAACAATATATTCAGAGACAAATCTTTTTTAATTTATCAAAATGCTTCACTAAAAAAATAAGATTTTTTTATGTTTACTGAAAGTGCCAAATATTGTGATGTTGCATGTAATGCATTAAAAATTGGTAGTATTAAAACTATAATGATTTTAAGCAAATACAAAGTGGTCAAGTTGTCAGTCAATTCAACTGAGCCTGTGTGGAATAGGACTGTAATAAAATTTTATGCTGGTTTAGTAATTGCTGAATTTGTATGTGTGCATGTATGCATACATGTCTGTAGTTTACCAAGTAAATGATATTTTTTAATAGTAAGGAATGGGCATAAAAATATTCTTTAAAAAAAGTTTTTAAAATATCACTCCTGTTATTAAACATTAACAGATAATATTTTGATAAATGAACAATTACTGTACTGTAGTGATTGCAGTATTTCTGTTATAACATTATTAAAATTCTTCCATGATTACTGTTTAGTAACAATTCCTTTGATATCACTCCTCTGTTATTAAACATTAACAGATAATATTTTGATAAATGGACAATTACTGCACTGTAGTGATTGCAGTATTTCTGTTATAACATTATTAAAATTCTTCCATGATTACTGTTTAGTAACAATTCCTTTGATATCACTCCTCTGTTATTAAACATTAACAGATAATATTTTGATAAATGAACAATTACTGTACTGTAGTGATTGCAATAAAATAGTTTCTTGTATTTCTTAACAAGTATGTCACTGCTAAAAGATATGAGTAGCAACTGTAATAAAAATAGATTTATTGAGCATTTAAAGTAGCTTACTTAAAGTTTTTCTTTAATTTCAGAGCTCTGAAGACGAGAGGGAATACTCCAAAGTATGGCCTCATTTTTCATTCCACATTTATTGGCCGAGCTGGGACAAAAAATAAAGGTCGAATTTCACGTTATCTGGCCAACAAGTGTTCTATTGCATCAAGAATTGACTGTTTCAGTGGTGAGAATGAAAGATTACTTATACCATGAAGATTGGATATTGAAATAAATGAATGTTCTTCATACAGGATCAGTAGGAGACTAGTATTTTTGAAAGCCCCTGTAAAAATGTATTAAAGTATTTGTGTGTGTATATATACACACACACACACACACACACACACACATGCATGCATGCAAACATACACATACGTAGGAAAACACAGAAATCAGAATAATTTAAATATTTTGCATATGCAACAAGTAATCACTTAGAATGTTATAAAAGAATCAAGTAGGTCCTTATTTCTTTCTCATGTTTTGTTGTTTCATTTATTCATGTGTCACCTTATTGTTCAAATGTATAATACTATAAAAGCTGTTTTGTATGTCATATGTAATTGTTTTTTTCCAGTATAAATGTTCTTTGATAGATTGTTTAGGCAGAGTGTTTGTGATGAAACTTTGTAGAATGGATGGCAACTGCCTGTTGTAGAGAGACACAAGTGTAGAGGACAACATTTCGAAAGTCTTTCACTTTTCATCTTCAAGACTTGCATGTCACAAGATTTCAGTAACTTACATTCAAAATTTAATTAATCTGCTTTTTGTTTATTTTATGCCAATTAATATATAGTATAAAATCTTAGTTAAAGATCCATATTTTAATAGTATATGTGTTTAGTTCTTAATTTTATAAGACAATTTTAAAAAGTCCTGAATTTTTCCTAGTGGAACATACATGACACTTTCTCTGGGCATTATATCTTCTCTATTTTATCTACCATCTCTCCAAAAATGTATTAAATTAAATTTGAATTACTCACTATCACTAAAATGGTTGAGAAAACTACAAAGGGGACATTCTAAGCTGTCAATTGGTTATTCACATGTCGTATTATAGTAAGAGTATATACTGTTTCAAAAAGTGGAAAGAGTTGAACAGGGCCACCATGTTTAATTCAGTACATAAGCTGTATCTTAGCAAATAAATAGATAAAAGGTTTTTATTTTATATTCTAACTTGTCAATATTAGTAATTTGAGTTCCCAATTTGTATGAAACTATAGATTTAGTATTTTGACATCACAGATAGTTAATTTGAACCAGTGCTGCATTCAACATACCATGTGACTCACTAAAATCTATATTTAGGTGTGTTCTATTAATATTTACTTTTAAATTAAAAATTTATCTGATATATAATATAAACATTTGAATTATAATCTACAATTTGATTTAAAATTTATTGATGTAAATTCATAAAATAGTAGTTCAATAAACTTTTTGCAAGTTGCCAAACGTGATGACATGGTTTTTGACCTGTGACCTGTTGCATAAGGATTAATTTAGTAAATATATATTTGTTTTTTAAAGTGGGATCAAACTCGCTCTTTTTGTGTATTAAATTTGCACATAACTAGATTATTTCTCTTAATGATATGGTAGTATACAAAGTTTTTATATCCTAACTGATACAATATATCCAGTCATTAAACTGAGAAGAGTTGTTAAAAAGCAACTAATCTATGATGAAAATTACAATGAAAGTTAAGTTTGATATAGTAGCCATTTTTATGTATATTCGGTAAACCAACAAAATTTCACAATGAGATCCTATTACTTTGTACATTTAGATATATTATTAATAACAATCTGTTTTATAATTCAACTGTAATTCTTCTTGTTACTAGTTGGGTTTAAATTTAATTTGTGAGGTTTTGTTATGTTTGCTAATGCTCCTAATGTTATTTAGTAATCATAATGTAAATTATATCTGGTTAATAGCAACCAGTTGTTTCTATCTATAGGGCTGTTCAAGGGCTTTAATTTCTTTATTTGTTATATTCAAATAACTTTTACATGAAATATATTTTTAAAGCTAAACCTGATATTTCTGTTATAACATTATTAAAATTTTTCCATGATTACTGTTTAGTAACAATTCCTTTACTTTTCGTAATCAACTTTTAACAGTTGCTGTGTAGCCTTAACATATTTTCCTAGGTGTAGATGAGAACTGCAAACACTTTTCCACATTTTTTTCTCTACTTATGTATGATTATAGTCTGAAAAATTATGGAGATCATTTAAAAGCTGATTATATCCATTTCTGTTATTTAACCCATTAAATTTGTTTATATTGATTAAATTTAGTCTTCATTGAGGTACTATCATGTTTCAATATAATGTATGTTTTAAAACATATTAAACCACACTAAGACTTATGAATTCATTATTTAATAAATTGATGCTTATAAGTTTATAAATACACCTCAGAGACAGGGTATAAAAATTCTGTCACTTTATATTTAATATAAGATCTGTTCCTCAACTAAAGACTAAATGCTATATTTGGATAACAGGCCATAATTGTTAATGAAGATGTTAAACACTGTTAGAAAATCTGGAATAATGCAATCTATATGGTACATACTTATTTCAGAAGCAGGGTTTTACATTAGCCACACTAACTTAACAACAACAGTCACACATGCAAATTATTTATTTTTTGTTTATTCTTGAATGAAACTGTGTGACCTATTTTTACTGTTTGTGGTTGGGACCCAGTTCTTGATCTTTTGATCTAGTGATAGGTTATTACTGCTGCTGTTGTTGTTATCCTTGTGATAACCCAACTAGTTGCGAGTGCTGCTGTAAAATCTTTGGACTGAATAAGTGAATTTAACTGAAAAAAGGCTGTCAAAAGGTTTGTGATCCCATTCACAATGGCTGCAGTTATTGCAAGTGAAACATCTCAGAACCTTCAACATGCCAGTAACTAAGGGAATAATGGTGATACATGATGACATACTGATTATTTGTTAAGCTGTGGTCTGTAAAACATATATAATGGCAGAGGAGGAAGGAAAAAACTCGCATAGCTAGACCCATTGGCTACACAAGAAGTATTTTCATTAACTGTGGGGTTTATGATTATAATATATGCAGTTATATCTTGGTCAGTTTTAAAGTGTAAACTTCGTATTTCATTATGTGGTAAATTCTATATAAATTTAACCAAAATCAGGTAAATTAAGGACTTTTTACACATGATTCTTGCCACAAGGCACCTTTTGATCGAGGAAGAGAGAAAGTGTTAAAATTGTGTTTTTGAAAAACTTATTGCATAACATTTAACTTAATTTTTACTGTAGTTTATAAAACCTTACATTTGTATTTTGTAATTTAGTGCAAAGTTAAATAGCTATGTTTAGTTCCCAGTTTAAGCAACTATTTTCTTTTTCATTCTCAGTCCAAGTTTTTTTGAATATTTATTTCTCATTTTACAGAAATTCCTTCTGATATCTTTGGGAATAAGCTCAGGGAACAAGTGGAGGAACGGTTAAAGTTTTATGAGACTGGAGAATTACCTCGTAAAAATATTGATGTAATGAAGAATGCGCTAGAAGAGGTATGTATGATCTTTTGCATTTCGAAGGTTTAAAAACTTTGAAACATTTAGTTAGTTTATATGAAAGGTAATATGTTCTTAGTGTTTAAAACAAATTGTAAATATTACCATATATTGAGTGATTTGTTAAAACCCAAATAGAAAACAAAACTATCATATGGTGAAATAATTCCACTGTTTAGTTACTTGTAATGAATCATGTGACCATGTTTAGATAAACCAAAAAGCCAAAATAAAGTAGCTGTTTTTTTCCTTTATCAATAATTTTTAAAATAAATTAAAATTCATCATGATAATAAATACAAAATTGTTGTAGAAAATGGAAAAAGAGGTAAAGATTGTTTTTGTTTGATTATTTATATTAATCTGCCAGGAATAATTGCTTCTATTAAAGGAATACAACTTCTTCTACAAGCGTACTGTTTATATGATTTATGCTCACTAATGCTTTTTATAGTTAGAAGTTAGAAATTAAAATTGAAATAGACAATTTTGTTTTTTAATTGAAGGAAAAAAGGAAACATATCATTATATCATGGATTTTTGTAACCCCCCCTTTTTTTCAAATGTGAAAGACCAAATTAAATTTACTAGTTTTTTCAGAATTGAAAATTTGCTTCATTGTGGTCTACATTGTTTAGTTTATGGGCTTTTCATTTTATTGTTAAATTATGTCTGAAACTTAATTTTATATGAGAGGGAGGACATTTAAAAGTGAAGCTGTTACAGATTTCATAACTTACTCGTGTAAATTTGACTACCATATTGAAATAGGTTTAGTATGTGTAATGGTACTTTAAATTTAGGTTGTTTCAACTTACTGGTAAATCATTAAATAGGAGAGAGACATTGTTTTATTAAAAAAATACAATCTAAAAACTAGTTTATTTTCTCTTAGTGTTCTAATTTCAGCTTACACTGTTATAACTTATAGATAGGTTATAAATCAGGCTAAGTACGTTTTATTATAAATGTTACATGTAATGTTAGTTCTAATAAATTATTTAAGTTCTTTATAATTAAGGATAAACTATTGGTGTGAAACAAAATAGTGATCAAAACAATGTAATTGGTTCTTAAACATTAGGCTTAAGAGTAACAGTGTTATCAATAGGCTACTGGTATTTGGTATTAAGTATTTTCAGGTTATAAGTAAACATACAATGGTTAAGACTAGTGTAGAAGTTAAGTGTAATCAGTGCAGTGAGTGGATTTTATTTGAGAACTTGGGGCTGGCATGTACTATTAAGGATGCTAGTTGTGCAATTTGTGTGTAGAGTTTGTATATTGGAAGCCAATGGACAAAGAGAAAGCATCATTATGACATTCAAGAAGTTATAAATAGTACATAGTTGGTGCATAAGGATGTGCAGATAGGTTGGTTGGACTTGTGGGATCAGTTGAGTGGAAAAATGTTGTTTTTTCTTGGAACGGATGATTTGCTCTTAAATACTGTATTGGCTGGCTTGTTTGCTAAGGTTATTAACTCAGCTCTAAGGTAAGTTTTAAAGTAGGGCTGGACAGTGGTGAAGGCCAGGAAGAAATAAATGCAAAAATAATAAGAGGCAGATAAAAATGAACATAGAAAATGAGTATAGAAGTAGTTATAAGGATAGGCTTAATTGTTGCACTTGTAGTGTTAAAAGTAAAAGAAATAAAATAGATGACTTTAGAGCATTAGTAGGAATGGAGGAGTCAGGTAATGGAAATGACTGAAATATGATTAAATGTAAGTGTTTTTGATGACAGAAGCTTCTTTTAAAGAGAAGCTTACAGGTTATTTAATAGGGATATAATATTAAAGAGGGGGTGGCTTTATGTGTAAAATGTGAGTTACATTATATTAAAGTAGGGAATATTAAAGATAATAGCAAGGAGATTGAACCATTTGAGTTTATATTAGAGGATATAAAGGGAAAAGGCTTTTAGTGAGAAGTTGTTACAGACTGTCAATTGATATTGATGAAGTTAGTGAGAAACTTTACAGTGAAATTAAGATTTCAGCTTTTAATGAAGCTATAATTGTGGGTGATTTTAAGTTCAAACATACACATAGGGAAATGCTAGAGTCAAATTATGAGGGAGAGATTTTTTGAAACTGTTTAGTATGGCTTTCTTCACCAATTAGTCAAGGTACCTACTAGAACAATGCTATTTTAGATTTATTGTTAATTTCAAATATAGGAATGATAGAGGGTAGAAATTGGGGAACAATTGGGTACAGTTAATTATTAGTCTATTAGGTTCAATTTTTTTTTTGCATATGGAGATAAGGAATAATAATCTTTTGATTACAAATTTCAAAAAAGCAAAGTTTGAAGGAATGCAACAAGAATTAGTTGTAAATTGGGCAGCTGAGTTACTTGGAGACATTGATTAGGTGTAGAAAATATTTAACTATTTAAGATAAACATATTCCTTATAGAACAGTGGTTCTCAACCAGGGGTGCGAGATAACATTTGTTTTGGCCACCTTCACCTTTATTCTCAAATAAATAATTACTGTAAGGGGTGCGAGAACATATTTAAAAACTTTTTAGGGGTGCGGGGCATAAAAAAGGTTGGGAACCACTGCTTATAGAAAGAAAAGAGTAGCTGCAAATAAAATCCAGGTTGGCTCACAAAGAGTTTAAGAGAAAATTAAAGTAAAGCATTTAAGAAATTTAATTTGCTGGTATGGCAGGAGATTTAAAAGATTATAGAATATTATAGAAATTAGGATATCAAAGAGGATGTATGAGAAATGGTTGCCTGAAAATGTAAAAATTTACCAGTAAGGGTATCTTTTACTCTTTTGTGACATTTCACTGATCAAAGGCCATGTCTTTGCATTTGTTGACTTGCACTGAAAATTTTATTGAACTACTATTTTATGAATTATGTTAATAAGTTGGTATCAAATTGTATTTTATAATTCAAACTTTGATATTAGTCATAACTTAATTTCTTAAATTAAAAGTAAATATTAAAAGAAGAAATATTGATTTGTGTGTCACATGGTATGTTGAATGCAGCACTGTTTCAAATTAGATGTTTATAATGTCAAAATACTAAGTCTGTAGTTTTGTACAAACTAAGAATTCAAATTGCCAATATTGACAACTAAATTATGAAATTAGAACATTGTCTATGAATTATGTACTGAATTAAACACAGTGGACCTATTAACCTCTTTTAATTTTTGGAAATAGTCCTTTATATACACTTACTTGAGTATATAGCATGTGAATAAGCACTCAACAGCTTAGAATGTCTCCCTAGTGATTTTCTTGGCTATTTTATACATTGAAAGACTACTATGTTCTTTCGAACCAAGATTTCAAGGAGGATGTTCGTGTTTTGTAAGAAAAGTTTAATTACTTATTTTTAAATAGTAATAATCTATATATATATAATGTATAATAATTGAAATGGGACTGTATATTACAAAATACTAGTCAACTAAAACAGTCAAGACAAGGTCACTTTGTAAAGGCTAAAAATCAGTTTTGTATTATTCAATATGGTAGCATGAGTATATGTGCACTGAACCAGTGCAAGTTATATAATGTTAGCCAGGCACAACTGGAGAGTCAATATAATACAAAATTCATAAATATATAATCTTATGAGACTTAAGCTATTTAGACTAAAGGTTTATTTTCGTGCGATAATTTGTAGTCATTCTAAAACAACAAAAAATAGCATAATTTATATTTATGTCCTAATGTTGGTTATGAGATTGGTCAAATTGATAGACTTCACAGAGTTAGAGAAGAGAGAATAATGAACAAAATGTGGTCTTGCTGAAAACAAAAGTTTGAAATATATTTAGAAAATTTTGGAGATTACACAAATAATATTTGATGTTTTTGGGAAAAAGAATGGTTTTTAATCATAACATAAAACTTGCCTTGTGCTTGGACTAGTAATGAAACTGTCTTGATATTTTCACAAAAATATCTTTAGTAAAATACTTTATTAAAAAAGTTGTGTATAAAAAAATTGGAATCTTCACTAAAAGTCAACCAAATTTTTTGTATAAAAAGGTATAGTGTAAATACTGTGTGCAAATGTGTAAACGAACTTGTCTATATTATACTGAACCCATTACAAAAGGGGTTAAACAAGTTAGCATCCATGTTTTTTGCAACTTTTATCAAAGTTCAAAAAAAATTCCAACTCAATTAAATAATTCTTAAAACTGGCTCCTAAAATAATATACCGTAAATCAAGTTATTTAGGAGAGAAACATAAATCGGAAAATTTTGAAAGCAAGAAGTACAATAAAAAGTGACAGATTATTCATTAAGTCTTGTAAAGAGAAGTATTTTTAATGTGGAAGTTTATATGTAACAAACAACATTCACTTGTCAGTTTGAATAAATGTTATATGTATATGTTCATTAAATTAAAGGCTAGTTTTTGATGATTATAAGATGGCTGGGTTATTAAGATTTGATTTTCTTTGGTTTTTACTGATGAAGATTTAAGAAGTATTCCACATCTTGAACAGTTGATAAACAGAAATGAGATCAAACAAGATTACTGCATTAATTCTTAGCTGGTTAAGAAAAGTTTGGAAGTTTACAAAATGTTGAGGCTTTTGGATCAGAAAATATTTCCCCAAGGGTTTTGAAGGAAGTTAAGGATTAGATATGTGAGCCATTTGCTATAGTTTTTATGAGACCTTGAATGGTTGGAAGGTACCAGATGATTGGACATTAGCTAATGTAACTCCTCATTTCAAGGGATGTGATAAAAATTGCCCCATTAGTCTTGCATCAATTATAGGAAAAGTTTTGGAAAGTTTGTTAAAAAATACTTGCAAAGTCATTTAACAAAGTTTATAATTTTATTGGATAGTCTACATGGTTTCACTACAGGAAAATCTTGCCTTATAAATCTTTGGATATTCTTTGAAAAGAATGAAAAGCTTATGTGGATTGAGGGTAAAGGTGTTGATTTGGTGTATCTGGATTTTCAGAAAACATTTGACAAGGTGCCAAATAAAAGCCTTGTAAAAATAATGATCTCTGTAGGTGTTGGGGAATAAATTAGAAAAGTGGGTAGATAGAAAGAAGCAGAGGGTTGTTACAAATAAAGTTCAATCAAACTGGCTTAATGTCACAAGTGGGATATCGTAGGGCTCAGTCTTAGGACCTTTTGGTCTTTACGATTTATGTTAGTAACACAGATGAAGGAATAGTCAATCAGTTATTTAAATTTGCAGATGATAAGATTTTGGTTGTTGCTAGCTGTGAGGAGAATGTTACTGATTTAGATCATTTATTGAGTTGTGCAAATAAAAGGCAGACGAGATTTATCTATAACAAATACAAGATGATACATGTGGGTTATCATAATTTGGATGGGGATAACCTTAATAATGTCATGACAGAAAGATATCTTGGTGTAATAATTGATTGGTCTCTAAAGCCATCCAAGCAGTATGCTGTTGCTCGTAGCAAGGTTAATAAATTTTAGGTTGCATCTACAGAAATATTAAATACATGTCTGAAGAGGTTATAATTTTATTGTGTGGGCCACTGGTTAGGCAGCATTTGGAATATTGTTTTCAGTCTTGGGCTCCTTACCATAAGAAAGACATTGAATTGTTTGAAAAGACTTAGAGAAATCTTGAAATATGTTGAAATCTCTGAAATTGTTTTCTCATGAAAAAAGAAGTTGGGGGTGTTTCTGGTTTGGGTGTTTAAGATTGTAAAGGGATTTGTTGGTGTTGATCCATCTTTTTTTAAATATGTAATTGTGAGAATAGTAGGACTAGGGGACACACAGATTTTGGAAGTGTAGGAATTATCTTCAGCTTTATTTATTTCAGTTTTATTTTTCTAACAGGGTGGTTGGCTTTGGAATGGGTTGCCTTCACGTGTTGTGGAAGCAGTAAATTTACACAAGTTTTAAGAGAAAGCTTTAAGTATATAAATGATAAGGGCTGGTTATAAGTTGTTTTTAGTTTTTGTTGTTGATTTTTGGTTTTTTAAATTTATATGGTTCATTGTGTGGAACAGCCGAGATGGACCAATAGGTTTAGTGGTGTCCTAAAATGTTACGTTATGTTATATACTGTTTCTACAATTTATTTTAAGTTGGAATTGCATATTTTGTAATATATATGGTTTCACATTATTGCAACCAGTTATACTTTGTTGTTTTTGTAAAAGGTACATGTGTGTACATAAATATATATATCTTAACATTTACCAGTTATTTTTTTTTCATAAAACATTCTTAATTGTTTTATGTTTACTGCAAGCATAACATTTTTTTTATCTCAATGATGGACATTTGGAAGTTTGAACCATATGACTGTGAATGCTGAAAATGCACAGCAAGACTAAGGAACTGCAGTGTCATGTTACTTTGGAATTTTTATTTTTAATGCAGAAACTTTATCGTAATTTATGTGTTTAGAGGGTAGGTCTAGAGGGTTTTGTTATTTTTTTTATGTAACATAATTGGTCTTAGGCAAATAATTGTAACTCTAAATTGCCAATTATTCTTCTGAGTCAAGTCTCTTAAAGACCAATACATGTAATGCTGTGTAACATAAGTATTGAAAGCATAAGTTGCTGAACTTTTTTTTCCATTTAAAATAGCACTTACCTAATTACCTTACCCTCTGGAGGGGGGGCAAGTATATTGTAGTTGGCTCCATGTGTGTCTGTGTTTTCTTGAGTGTATCTCAAACACTAATAAATTGATATACACAAAAACTTTACACAAGATGGAAGGTCATTATGGGACAGAGCTCCTCAAATTTGGTCTTGATTAATTTCCAGAGGTGAGGCATTTTGGCAAATTTGGGATTAGTAGTTCTGTAAAGTGTGATAGGATTTGTACAAAATCATGGGCAGGTTAAGGATGAAGCTCCTCATCACACTACAAAAAAAATAATCTGAATAATTTTGGATCTGATGAGAATTTTCAGAGTATTTTTGAAGGTGAAATTTGATGTTATCCATTATAAACAAATGCAGTTTTGGAAAGGAATGGTGGGGTGAGGTTATGCTATTTCTCTGATTGCTCTTATTTTTACAGCCTTCAAAACTTGAAGTGTTTAAAGCATGGTGGAAAAAATATTTTTTATATGATCATGTTGTTAACAGGCAGATTTCCATAATCATTGCTATTTGAGGACGCGTGTTTTCTACCTTAACTTTCTGTGAAAATTTAGTTTTTGTAGCAGAAAGTGAAAGTATAAATAATGGCCTTACTTAATGTCAGAATTGTAGAATGGCATATATAGGGAACATTTTTATATGCTATACAGAGAAAAACTGCATAATATTTGTAACTTAAAAAATGGTACATCTTGTATATCCATGGAATTAATTTTTTTTTGTTTCTGTCAGTAATATGTATCTTAACTATATTTTCTGTTGATGTCTTTGTGAAAATAGTTAAATAGTTAGTAGAAACATGATTATCAGTAAATAAAAATGGTTTTGACAGTCACTTGTCAACCTAAACAAGTAGGTATGACATTAAATTTCAGTTTAGAAAATTATTAAGTTATTTAAAACACTAAACTTGTTTTTTGAATTTTTTATTGTAGTAACTTTTTATCAGAGTAATGGTGTTTTACAGGCTTCTGCTTATCAAGAAGCAGTTTTGAAAAAACCAAAAAAGAAAGAGAAGAAGAAAAGAAAACGTCAGCTAGAGCAGAGTGCAATAGAACAGTCATCTTTCATGGATACAACTCAAGAGGAAGACACCAATATTTCAAAGAAGGAAAAGAAAAAGAAGAAAAAAAGCCTACAAGAAGACCAATCTTCATTTTTGGAGAACACAGTGGAATATGGAGTATTGGACCAGTCCAGTTCACTAGCCAATGGTCAAATAGAGGTAGACACCTTAGAGCCTTCTCCAAAGAAGAAGAAGAAGAAGAAGAAGAAAAAGGAATTACAGGAGTGAATGAGGTTTTTAAGTTGAAACTGTGGGCTGAATAATGTTTTACAGGTTCATATTGTTTCATTAAATATTAATCTATGTATTGGAAATAGCCAAACAAAAACTGTTTATAATTGAAGTTATACTTGTTTGCAGAACTGGTTTTGAAGTGTAAAACTTAAAAATGCTACTAAAATGTTGGTCCCAAGCTTGCAGACATTAATAAAAATTGATTGTGAATTATGTACAGGTTATCATTTGTTTGGTGAAATGACAAAAGAAATTCTTGTTGATTTTATACAAAATCAATCTAAAACTGTCATTGCTAATGTAAAAACCAAGGATTTTAAAACAAACTAATATTATTGGAAAAATTATTTTGAAGTGTACATAATTTTATGACCTTAGTAAATTGGAACATTTTGATTTGAGACTAGAAATTTGGAGTTTATCTTAAGTATATATAATATGGCATCTCCAGAATATTTTTTATATTAATAACTCAATAGGGTTCATTTCAGAATTTTATCCTACACACATCATAACAGAATCAGTTCATTAAAATGGTGTATGTATTACAAAAAATTTGAAAATTAACACATTAACGTTCAAAAGTATTGGAAGCCAGTAGGCCTTTTGTAATATAATATGTCAACTTTGGTTCCTCCCCTCTTCACATTCATTTTAATTTGTCTATTTTGGATTTTAAATCAGAAGTGTAGACAAATAAAATTTCAGATTTATGTTTTATCTTTTTCAAGCTACAAGCGTATCTCATATACACAGCTCAGATTTCTAAATGTATTATTTTATGTTTCATTTTTTTTTATTGCTTAGACACTGATGATCATGTTTGACCTGAAATGCAAATCTTGTCATTCAGCTCATGGTATATGTTTAGTGATTTCATATGGCATAAAGCTATAACAAAGTTTGAATATTTCAGTAATGTGGGCAGCCACTGACAAAAAGGAAACTAGCCATCCAAGCAGACTGTTGTAAGTTTATATTAAGTATCATCAGTAGAATATGGAACTGCTTTCAAAGACATAGAATAGTAGCTACAATGCATGGACAGAACAACTATCATACACAACACAAGCAAACATATTTGCTGCTATTTGTAAATACTGACAAGCTGCATTTATACAGTAGTTGCTCTGAGACGGATGTTTGTAGTAGCAGTAGGATGCCTTGTCAGTGTAAAGTACAGATAGGTAGAAACATAAAAGGCTGGGCACCCAAGAAAGTGCATTATTTTTAAAATAATACAGTTCACCTGGAATGATTTTTGGAGCAGTATTTTTCTACAGATGACTTGTGCTTCACTTACATCCTGATTAAATAATATGGAGTGCATATGATTGTGGTGAAAGCTTGATTGGATAGGAGTTGGCATTGGTTGTTGTATTTTAATGCCACATTATATCCTCTCGATTCTTTCTCCTGCCATTTGTTAGTATGTATGACCCTGTTTTTATTCTGGTGGTTGATAATGCTATACTGATCAAGACATTTCTTGAAGAGAGAATTGAGTTAATGGAGTGGTTTATCATACTTAATCCCATCGAGCATGCAGTGGATGCTCTTGGAAAATGTGATGTCTAGTTAAATTACTCCAGATACTAAAAATGTCATGGAAAGCATGATTTCGAGTAGTTAGTGAAGAACACCACAGGGTCTTATCAGTACGCAGTTCAAGCATGTGACTAACATTGATGTCAGGCTAATCATTTTGTTGGTGGAGACCATACGCTAGATTAAAGTAAAATATCATAAACTGTAAAATTGTGAAGCCATATCCATAAAATGATCATTATGCACATTAAATCAAATTGTTTTAAGAATCTACGTATTTTCTGTTAAATAATCAATTTCGCAAATTAATCGTTTAGTGTGTACATTATTTACTGGTAGTCTTGTATGTTAACCAGATAATGGGGAAAATTACTTCACAGACTTAAGTGCATTTTCCAGAGTTATTGATTATTATGCATAGTTCAATGAAGAGTATGAAAATTATGAGCTTGTGTACATTCACTGCAATATAGATACTTAAATACATCTAGAAATTAGTATCCTGCCAGATGCTGGTGCTGTGTTTATCTATTCTCCATAAGTTTTTTTTTATTCTATGCTAGAATAAGTCTCCATATATTATATCAGTATTCCTTCTATAACAAGGAATGGATGCTCTTGTAGCATTCAGGTGAAATGAATCCACCAGAAAGTTAAATGGCTCTACAATACAGCTAGTTCTAGGAATGTTATGCAAAGAATAAATTGAACATGGATAGCAAAGAGAAAACAAATAGACGTGAAAAACAAATCCAGTGTTTACAATAATTGTTTTGTACACAAATTGGCGGTTTTATTATTTGTGCTCAAACGTGATTCTGAGGCTAGAAAAGCTCTCCAAAATGTCTGCAAGAGACAAAGATGGCAATAATCATGCAGCAGTTTAAAATCAAATAAAGAGGTCCCATTATGCTATCTCTCAGTTCGTACCAAATTTTACCAATATGTGTCACCTGTAGAGATGGGCTTTATACCTTCATAGGAAACTGACACGGTCACGTTACGAAACTGGTACAAACTTTCAGAGGATAGTTGTTGCCATATGTAATACTTCCTGAAGCAAAGTCTCGTCTGGGATATATTACATACAGTTGTAGCTGAGATACCGTTTACACCAAGTTTCCTGAATCATAATTATTATGGTGTTTAATGGGTGACGTGCGATACTTTTTCAACGTAATCTTTTGTATAATACAATCAGTAAATATACTTTATTACTTCGTTATGACTATCGGTTTTCTTATTGTCGGGTTGACGATGTCTGTATTAATGCCTTTGATGGTATATTCCTGGCATTTGAGATACTATTTGAGTCTCGGTAGTTTTCGTATGACTGCCCATTACAGATGAAACCATCAGTTATTTCAACTGTGATACTGCTAAATAACATAGTCACCTACAAACTACTTCACATTGTGTTCCAGGAATAGCCAGGTATTTGCTCACCAGAGTATGAACTTGGCACAAAATCACGCTTCACACTTTGGGTTTGTTATTAGATTGATAGTCAATCTTACTATTCAATTAAAGTAGCTCAAGAGTTGGGAGTAGGTGTTGTAGCTTTGCGTGAATATCTGAAAAAACAACAACAACAACAAATTTCACAATTTGTTTTCTCTCATGATATTTCTAAATATCATACATTTCTGGGTATGTTTGAAACCACGAGGTCACTAGTTTTCTTGTGAAACGTAGTTTGTTGTCCTACACATAATCTTAACGACAATCTACTATCACAACCTTTAGCTTAATTTCAGTCTTACCTAGTACTACTTCATTCTTAAAATCATGGGGTTTGAAGGGTATTAAAAGGTAAAGTAGCAACTGTCATTATGAATAGATTTTTCTACTACATCTTATGTAGTTCATTGAATAATCCGACTAAACAAATATTACAAACAGTGATGTGGTGACTAATGAAACATGACAAAATACAATAAGTACTTTAATCTATCTTGATAGTAACTCATTCATTGCATCCTTATAGAAGGGTAATTTATAAAAGTAGGAGACAATAGGGTGTGTGTTTTCTTATAGCAAAGCCACATCGGGCTATCTGCTGAGTCCACCGAGAGGAATCGAACCTCTGATTTTAGCATTGTAAATCCGGAGACATACCGCTATACTAGCGGGGGGCGAGAGAATAGGTAGTCAGGTTCCCACTCTGAACGTATCTGCTGATTAGTTATCTCGGGGGTGGAGGTGTCATCAAAGATGACAAATTCATAGTTTTAAGTTTTGTCAACAGGGATGTGTTGCTAGACCACCATAACAGGCAGCCATGATATCGAAAATGTAGTTCGATACCAGAGAGACTGTTATGATTTCATAGTACTGAATTTATAGTTCGATACCAGATAGACGATAATAATTTATTATTACATAATGGTGTAATGATGTAGAGCATGACTCATAAAAAGCATGTATCAACAAGAATTTAATAACTAAATCGTCTTAAAATGAACACTTAATCCTAATTCTTTAGTTAATTAAGTCATTATAGAACTATTAACACTAATTCATTTGATACATTTGTAATAAAAGCATGCCTGTCATTGATTATATTTCCTTACCATTTAAATAGCCCTAAAAGGAAAATATCTTGATTAAAACTGACCCAATCAAGCGATTAAACATTTTCTGTGCTAAATTGTTACATTTCCCGTCCTGAAAGGACTATATTAATCACTCTGACGCATATTTGTTTGGTTTATTTTGAATTTCGCTCAAAGCTATTCGAGGGCTATCTGTGCTAGTCGTCCCTAATTTAGCAGTGTAAGACTATAGGAAGGCAGCTAGTCATCAGCACCCACCGCTAACTCTTGGGCTACTCTTTTACCAACGAATAGTGGAATTGCGCTCAATTATAACGCTTTCACGGCTGAAAGGACGAGCAAGTTTGGTGAGCTAGGTATTCGAACCCGTGACCTGTGTTTTGATTCTGCGGTTTTTAACAAATATAATATGACAGTACTTGTACGTATAATCAATATCTAGATTTAATCATGTTAAAACTATTATTTTGCACATCTTAACATATGTGATAATATATTTTCCTACAACTAAATACGATAAATGAACAACATACTGATTACTATCTTTAAAATACTAGAACTTCCAGATTGTCTACGAGACATAATGTGTCTCTGGTGGCAAAACTTGAAACTACTTCGTCATTTAAATGACGACACGCAAGTAGAGCCCTTTGGCGGCAAAAATTGGAATTATGACCTTGTTTTCTTTTATGGCCTCGTCCTCCTCTACCCTTCGTTGTGGCAGCATCTTTTGGGCGCTGCAGTACTGGGCGTACTACTACACTATATAACTCAAACACAAATAATATGCATGTCTAACCCACAAAGTGAAATTACAATATCAAGTTACACATACACACACAAATTAATGTTAGAACAGGAGGTAATCCGGTGGGGCATGATTATGTCTAAGAGATTCCAAAAGCTGGGGTTTACTTCCCTGCGGCTGATACAACAGTGCTTTATTGCAGGCTGTTCACAACATATATTATTTTATGCCCATTTCTTAATGCACAACAACAATATGCAGCAGAAAAGAAACAAGTTGCAACACTCGATAAATTAAAATAAGTTCAGTCACAAACACAAAAACGACGTTTCGAGTAACGCAACTCTTCATTAGGTTTGCAATGAGAAGGAAACGAGTTTTAAGAAAAAGAAATAGAATATAATGGAAAATACGAATTCAAATATCGAATTGATTGAGTGTCCTTGATTCGCTACTTTCATGTAGCTGTGCGCGAATTTCGAAATAAACGAAACCACTTACATCTTTTGAGACCTTATGATATAAGAAAAATAACAGCTGATGATATATGAAAAACAAAATAAGACAATCATTAGCCTCAAAAATTGTGACCGTCAGATAAGTCAACAAAATAAAAGTGAATATGATGTCAACAAGTACACCTGTTTCTAAGTTTATGGTTTGAATAGTTAATTTGTATTAATAACTTTCATCTTTAAGCTGAGACTGTCTTACATTTTAGTCTGATTAGAAACTACGTAAAAACAAATCGCGATACTTTAATAAATGCATAAAAACTTAGAAATACCCCTTTGAGCTTGAGGCCTCGGCCAGGTGGCTCTACTGCTCTTAGTTGTAATTAATCCTATAAAGTTTAGTTTAATAAGCCATTGCTCTAATTTCCTCTAATTTTTACTCAACTAATTAATTTATTGTCTCATACATTTGTTTCTAGAATGTTAGTTTAATAACATGTTTTAAGTTGTGGTCGTTTTGAGGTTAAGTACAAAGCTACACAATGAGCTATCTGTGTTCTGTCCACCACGATGATGAAAGTCTGGGTAATAGCGTTGTAAGTCCACAGACATACCGCTGTGCTTTCATTCTGCGCATTCTTTGCTCTTACATTCTTTTATTTTACAGCAAACCTTTAAAACTAATGTTGTCTCATACGTTGTTTTCATATTCGTCGATTTTACTTGTTTGTTTTGAAGCACAAAGCTACATAATGTGCTACCTATTCTAATGTCCACTACAGGTATCGAAATCTGATTTCTAGGGTTGTAAGTCTTCGGACTTTCCATTGAACCGCTAGTACGAATTTTTAGCTCATAGCCCCCTCATCTCTAATTGATTTGAGATCTAATTACAGTTTTGGACTCAAAAGGTTAAATTGATATATTTGAATACGCCCAAGGTTTCATACCTTAATTTGTCATAATCTTGCCTAAGAGGATTTCAATTTGAGGGTATGATGGTAAAGATCCTGAAGAGTAATAAAATCGAATCGGGTATACCCTCGCTCCACACTTGTAGTGCGCCAGCACTAAAGGTAAACGTAATGGAAAGGAAAAACAGGTCTCACAGACTAGTTTACTTTAATCCTGCATAAATGAATTTAAAGTTTCACAGCGACTGTAAATTCTCTCTTGTTTCGTTTTAAATTTTGTACTTTTCTCCCACACGCATTTCCTTTATTACCAAAACACATTAGATTTATCTCTGCAACCATATCTCACACTATACGACTCTTTACGATATAGGGTTTGAGTGCTCAGTTTCTTAAGTCTTATTAACAATTTTTAAAGTAAAACAATAATGGGCAGCTATATACCTTTTGTAACATGGGTATTACGCGTAGCGTAACACACGATGTAAAAATCAAAATTGATTCAGTAAAACACGTAAAAAGGCAGATCATGAGTGCAACATAAAAAGTAATTTGCAGTATAAAATCTCGATACTGAAAGTCAGTAAAATATGTAACGCAAAAGTGTAAAGTGTACACTATATTTCAATAAGTCCATTAATTTTTTGGAACTTGACTTTGAATCCGATAATATAATAAATATAAATGTGTGTGTGGACCACAGATACATCAAAACTACCTGGAAATATTATACAGAGAAATTGAATACTGACTGCAAAGAAAATAAGTATAAAAACACAAAAGGACAAAAACCTTTACTTACAAAAAGTTGTGATCAAATATCTTTTACTTACTGGCCGGCCTGTAACTGTGTTAACTGCCTTTCTTTTATAGGTAATTTGGGATTTAATACCTGGAGTGGTCGCACATTAAGAAATTTATTTTCTACTCGTTCGTAGTATATTACAACAAAACTCACAGGTTGCTAGGGTTGAGAACAGGATCTTGTAAACCGTGTCTTAAGAGGATAAAAAATTATTTCATATCCGTATAGAACAAGAATAATTCTGATTTACTACCGGAATTCTTATAATTAGTGAAAAGTGTAGGATACCATAATGCAATGCAGTATACGTCAACAATCATTCCGAAACATTCAGGGGAAGAAAATCTCCAACTCATTACAAATCGTAGAAACACATGAGTCACCCCTTGAGATGAACATATAGGATCAAAGAAATATGATTTTCTTTTTAACCGTTGGCATATAGTGTTTTTTTTATATATAAGAATAATTATTTGAAAAAAATATATATATCTAATACAAAGAACAATCACATTTCATGCTGTTTTTCATCTAGGCAAATAATTCAATTAAAATTTGTGAAAATGAGGTTAAATAGAATAAAACAGAAAAGGTTTTGAAGGTTAGGGATATTGTTTGTACCGTGTATTTCAAAGGCGAACAAAGAATTACATCATGTTTGGATATTCTGATTAACGTCGCATGCCGCACATAATTCTGAAATAGTTCAATCAGATTAAGTAATACTTTGTGATGCATTATCTATAGCTTTTATATCAGCTTTTCAATGGGAAGCAGACTTTTTAACCCCTCGTGGACACCTGGTTCCACCATAATATTTTCCTCAGAAAAAGTCGTAACTGTCATAAAGTAAACAGTTCAGCTGTTACATTTCAGTGGTGTAAGAAACTCATCATGTGACTGTTTATCACGTATATAAGTAGCTAAAAAGGATTTTAAGTTTATCTGTATTAGGTGGGAAAATAAATTCAAGGTACTAACATTTTCAAGGTAATATCTGTTTTTCTTCTTCTCGTAAGTAATATATTTAAAAATATAATTTAATATTCTCTTTCATATAATATCATACAATGTATTTTGCCTCTATGCAATGTCAAATTAATAATACCTCTTTCTCAAAATATATTTTTAATATGATCATGAATATATTTACCATTGTAGGGAGGAAAACAAACCATAGATGGCTCTGTTAGAATATTTTGTTGGGCTGCTACTCTTTGGTAAGAACACGTTTGTATCTTTGAAACATATGTACTTTCGTTATTTAAACATCTTGAAAAGAATCGTTGTGATATTTATGATTTTTTTTTGAATCAATGCCAACTGGCAATTGTGTAACAATAAATTACTGTAAATTAGTTCGCTTTTAATTTTAAATATAATACAGTTTTTAAGTTTGTGAATTTCGGGCACAGCTACACAAGGGTTATCTTCGCTAGCCGTCCATGATTTAACATCAGGTGTAAGACTAGAGGGTTGCTCTTTTATCATTAACTAGTTGGATTGACGGCCACATTATAACACCCCCAGGGCAGAAAGAGGAAGCATATTTGGCGTCACATAGATTCGAGCACGCAACCTCGGATTACAAGTCGAGTGCCTTAACCACCTGGCTATGCCAGGCCTTTGAAAACTGTACAATGAATTGATTTCTATCTGTTAACCATTACACCTTTATATCTTCTTTACGACCGGTAAGGAAATATTGTTAGTTAAGTTTTGAGGAGACAATATATATTGAATTCATCTGTATAACCCGTCTTCAATATTAGATATAACACACATTCTGTCTAAAACAGAGTTGTAGAGAAACAAATTAAAACACGCTGTTGGTGTACATTCCCAGTCATGAGCTGTTGACAGAACATATGACTATATAAGAAAAGTTTATAATAAATGAATAATTTTCAAAACGAAATATGGCGTGTTTTTTTTAAATTGTAGTGTATTAAAAATACAGTTAATAATATTGAAAACTAAGATTTCTATAAACACCAGTTGTCATATTGATTTATTTTTCACCTCGTTGCCAGAAACCAAGAAAAAATTTGAAGCAAAGAAAATGTTTGTTAATTTTTGTTTCTTAGTTTTTCGGTAAAGTAAACCAAATCAGTTATCTCTTTTCATGTTAAGGTTCAACTATATAGTTGAATAAGTAAGTTAATCCATTTGGATCCTAAAAGGTACATAAGTAGGTGCAAATTGAGGTTTGAGTTACCACAAATGGACGAGATTGGTGACACATCATTCTGGAAGGCTTGCCAATTTATGATAGCTCAGTCACTAGTCTTTAGCTGGCGCCCATTTTCAGCTGCGTATATCAAAGCAAATTTGGAAGTGTCTTGTTGGGGGCACGACGACTAAGCATGAGCATACGTCCACCAGTAACGTACTCCAAGCACGAACACTAGACAATACCGTAACCTATACGATGGAGTGGCTGTGCATTATGAAATTAATTAAGAAAGTATATCCATTGCATCTATCTCCTTCATAATTTCTTGCATAAATTCTCATAATTATTATTTTTCTTTGCTTTAGGGACAACACTGGGAGCTTCAGTTCTAGATTCCAACAATTACCTGGACACAGTGTTGAGAAGAAACTTACAAAACGAAATTCAAAATCTTCGCATGGATCCCATCTCCCTTGCAAATTTCACTACCGAGGTTAAAGATAAAGTCACTGTTGTAACGGTAAAAATAATTTCTGACTATTACGATGGCAAAATGATCGGATTGTCTCAAGTACAACGATGGGGTAACTGCTCGCTACCCAGGTACTCTTACGGAAATATCACACTCAACTGTACCTTGGCTTTTTATAATCTAAAGGTAATCTGATTTGTTAGTAATATTTTAACGTTTTTATTTTGATTATTTGCAGAACTTTGCTTTTTTTTACATAATATATTAATTAATAATATTCCTCTTAAATTCAACAAAGATTTCGAGATATAAGTAGCGTTATAACTTTAATTTACCTTTTATCTCGCAAAACAACAACATATATTGGCACTGAAATTATTCCATCTTTCATTATTTCCGTAACTTACAGTTAAACGTATTTTTCAGTTAAAGTTTTTCTTCGTCTTTTGTCAGCGCTGTATGTTATAAAGAAAATTTATTTCATTGGAATTTGTTATGTCATCTTCCATTAGGCACATATGTCATACAAAAGGATTTTTGCAATGAATTTTTTTATTTAATATTCTCTAAAAGTATTACACTTTCATTTTGTCATATTTCACCAACTTTGTATTTTTATACTGAAATTTATTATTCTATCTTTACACAGAAACGTGTTTATTTTCACTCCAAAATGTTTTATGTTGTCTTGTATTAGGCTTTTATTTCATTCAGAAAAGTATTTTTGCACTGAAATATTTTGTCATCTTCCATCACGTATACATTTCATATGGTATTTTTATATTGAATGTTGTATGGAATCTTCCATCAGTCTCTTATTTCATACAGAAACGTTTTATACTGAACAGTATTTCATCTGTCATCGATCTTGTATTTTTACACTAAATTTATTTTATGTTAACTCTTACTAGTTTCTTATTTCAATTAGAAATATATTTTTTGTGATGAAGATTTTCTATGCAATTTTGTGTCAGCCACTTATTTTAAAACGTTATAGTTTGTGAATCTTCTTCATTAAAAACATTTAACTTGCACAACACTAAATAATATGGACATACGTTTTACTCGTGTGGTAGTCTGAATTGTTAAAAGAAGTATCTATCCAGAAATTGCTAGTCAGTTTAACTTTTACTTCAGATAGTAGAGCACTTTCTCGTAGTGTGAAATATTCCAAGATCATATTTTACTCTAGACAGACGAATTATCACGCTCACAGCTACAACTGTTTATTTCTGAGGTGTTGTGGTAAAGTTACGGACAATTTCATACTTAGATCTTTAGAGAAGCTGTGACTTACATGTTCGTCTACTTTTATGCTTGTAACTTCTGAATACGTAAAAACAAAGGATATTTAAACTTGTTTGTGCAAAGTTTTACGGTGATTTTTATTCATTTAAAAAAATATTACTTCTCTTACGACCTTCTGTTTTTGAGAAGTACTGTTAAATTTTGATGAGTTGATAAAGCACTGTTTTCAATGTGATCAAATTCGTAAGTTTATTTTATTACGAATGTTTTTCAAATGATTTCCACCCAAAATAACCAGATTTTCTTATTCAGAATACGAATCGGGCATTTGTTAAAATAAAATCTTCATACGCTGTACTGTTAAGGGTTGTTCTTTTGTTTATTCTGATGCCTTAGATCTGTTTCTGTGTATATCTTTCAAGTATTGAAACGTTAGTAACTACAATATGTATTATATTTTGTATAAAATACGACAATTCGTTAGAGTTGGGAGGATTGGGCATATAGAACGACCACCACTGAAAGATGCCTACTATTTTATGAATTAGTTTAAGAAATACTTGACTTTCAAAGGATTTGTTCTCAATTTCTCAAATGACTTACAGAGTAATGGCTCTTGTGTCTGTTTGTTACATGAATTAAAAAGGGTCTACTGCTCTGAGTTTGTTAAATGACCCACACTGTAATGGATCTGTTATCCATTAGTTGCACGACCTACACAGTAACGAATTTGACATCTGTTACAGAGCCTTTACGGTAACGGATGTAGCATCTGTTTGTCAGAGGGACTTCACAGTAACGGATCTGGTATCATTTCGTCACAGGGGGTACACGTAAATAGAGCTGGTATCTGTTCATAATGACGAAAAACCCACTTGAAGTAAACAGTATTTTAAAGACTCCTAACATGACTTAAGAAGGTTGAAACGTTGTTCTGTACTTTATTTTAATCAAATTTTTAATACCCATACCAATAGTCTTGAGAACACTGGTATCAATTTGTCACAGGGCCTACACGGCAACGGATTCAGCATCTGTTTGTCTATCGGCAACGGATCTAGCATTTGTTTATCTATTGGGCCTACGTTTAAGACGGAGCGTCAGATGAGAACTATCTTTGTTAATAGATGAAACTTAACATGAAGTACTTTTATACGCAGGCATCTTATGTGTGTGTGGCGATGCATTTATAAGTACTCATATCAACATGAATATTATTTTTCATATGACAGCATTAGATACAGTATATACGTATATGCTATAAACATTTGCACTAAAATTATAGAGGTTTATACTAATGATAGCTTATTTCAAATTAAATATACAAGTATGTTGTTTTGTTTGATAACTCATATCGTTTCTTTAGAAAACAAAAGAACACGGGATGAAGTTTACAAACCTACTCTCCCCCACTAGCACAGCGGTGTGTCTGTGGACTTAAAAGACCAGAATTTGGGTTTCGATACCCGTGGTGAGCAGCGCACAGATAGTCCATTGTGTAGCTTCGGGCTTAATTACAAACAATAACAACAAAACCTCATATATAACTTCTTCCGTATGCGAAACCAAAATAGCAGTTTAAGTTTCAGAAATTACACAAATTTAGAACTCGGTGAGACCAAACGTAATAATTAAATGCTTATGTTATATTGTTTAAAGTCATATATTAGGAAGTATATTTTGGAATAAAAATTAGGTCGTATGACTTGAAACATGGCTAACATGGTTTATATTTTTTGTCACCAGGTGGAATATTACTCCAGCATGAAATATGGAGTCTTGCCCAGCGTTCAAGTGAAGGGAAAAGCTAACATTACTGCTGTTAGAGTGTTTGTAGAATTTCACGCAAATTTGACATCAAACTACCCTGTTGTGAAAGTTTTCAGAATTGTTAGTGGTCCAATCGAAATGGAAACGATTTTCAGTGGGCTGGGTCCTCTTAATAGTTTTCTTTCCAAGCTTAGCCAAAGTTTTACTGACGAGGTGAGAAACATCGTTACAAGTGTCATATATAGCGACTTCGTCTATGTTCTCGGAAGAAGTGCTGTTAAAACTCCACTTCCAAAGCCGTAAATATTTTTTTTAATAAAGCAGCGGCTCATAATAAAAAATGGAATTTGATTGAAGATTGAAATATCTATGGAGTGCATTTGATTGTTGTGTTATAAGACATAATTTTTTATACCTTAAAACCAGTTTTAAAAGATCTAAAGCTAAGTCGGGAAAGATCTAAGTGGTAAAATATTAATATTTTATTTGAACTTTCCCACCAGTGGCACAGCAGTATGTCTGCGGGGTTACAACGCTAGAAATTGGGTTTCGATACCCCGTGGCAGGCAAAGCAGTGATGGCGTATTCTGTAGCTCTGTGTTTAAGTTAAAACAATTTAAGAAGCAAGCATTTTATTTTAAAGATGAAATATAACAAATTTATAATACAAAGACAATCAAAAAGTTTCTAATGAGAAATCATGTTATAATCCTCACATACACATACGAATTGACTAAATACGCTGTTATTTATACTGAATTTTAAAGTAGAGACATCACTCTCTGAACAGGCAGATGTGAATGTTAGAAACTAGTAACACCAGAAGTGACAAAGGAATTAAAAAGTTATCCACTTACACCTAGTTTAGTTTTTCATATTGACATTATTAACATATCAAAACAAAAGTACCTATTGATTTGGCAAGAAATACCTGAAAACGGTCAATGTAAAATAAATAAAAATGTAGGATATAAAAGAGTTAAACTGACAATACATTTATGTGGTAGATGATTTGTATGAATAATTTGAATCTCTTGTTGTTGATAGATTTATAAAATGCATGAAAACATTTATTCAGTTAAATTAAAGCAATAACCTGACTTATCAAAACAAAATAACTTCTGATTTTATAAAATAACTAATAATTATTAAACATATAAATACATGCTAAATGTATGATATTAACTTGACATTTCGTGTATTTTGGATTACATAGTTCAGGCATGTTATATCAAAAACTATTATATTACTAACATCCTTTTGAGAAATATATTTAATAAAGTTAGTATGGTTCTTCATTACTTTTTCATCATAGCAAAGCTCAACTAAACAATAAAAAATACCAGTATAATGAAAGAGCAGTTCAGTCCGAAATAGTTTGATCTTATCAGATTACGACTAACAGTTAAAGTGCTCATGTATGTGTTCTATTGTTCGATAGCGTTAATATGAGTTTAATGGAGCAGAGGCCACAACAGACAAGGCTTGTTTTCGTCTCTCAATTATGTGCTATGAAATTTAAAGGAATGGGAACTTCGTCCCATTTTGGTTTGGAACAAGATATGTGCACTTTCGTATCACAACCTCCATCTTTCCTGATAATATAGAAATCAAGAAATAAATAACTGTTGCTGCTATAGCTTAATAATCATAGAAAGATCTAGAAAGTTCTTGTCACTCACTGTGACTGAACCAAGATACCAAGAGATGCTTGTTGCAGGGTGAGCTAGACGTTGTATTCTAACTTTTTTCGATGCAAGCATCACCGAAATTCTTTCCTACTGTGACTGAGATTTTTCGATTGTTACAGTGGGCTTCCTCTTCTGTTTGATATTCCAACTTCAAACCTGGGTGCAAAAGAAATGACATCTGTTAAGGTCTGTAACACATATATTGATGTTGCATCGTTTCACTCAGAAGACTTTCAATGAACTTATCCACGAGGATGTTTTTGTGAGTCACAACTACCAAAGTGGGATATACTTTTCCATGAAACAGTTGCAGGTCATTTTCCTAAGCAGTCGAGTTTTGATTCCCTCTTCTCTTTCAAGTCTTGAATTTAGCCCAGTTGACATGCCAGCTTTTGCTGAATAACACTGATTCAAGCGTTTGATTAAGTTGATGTGTTGAGACTGGAAATCAGGCATTGAACCAGTGAGTAGTTAGTGCCTGAAACATTTAAGGATGTAGTTCTAGCCTTCCCAAGCAGCATCTTTGAATGATAGTGCAATTATTTTTTTCATCTTCTAACAAAGACATGTGTTTGATAGAACATAACGTGTGTAGTGGCACTTTGGCTAACAAGCGAATGAGACACCTACAACGTCATAAGTGCCTAGGGTCAATGGTGCCCAGTGGCTTGTAATCCCTGCTATTTATCGATCGAGTGATGAGTTTCATAGGTAAACGTATTAGCCAGGTCTGACCTGTGTTTTCAGTAGCTTGCCTAAATGAGGAGACTGCATAATCAGATGGATTTTTACCACCAGAGGCGCCTTCAGTTGGCTATTTACAATACATGACATCGACCAGCAGTGGAGATTAAGCTCGATGGTTGGTAACAATCAGGATTCCTCATATAGCCCTTCTCATTTGGACCTCTGAGCTTCCAGATAGTACGTCACTATTATGAAATTTAGTAGTTAATACCTCGTGCACATTGAAATTACAATGATAATGAAACAGGGCTAGCAGCTTGGGAACTTCCTGACAGTAGTTCTCTATAAACGTGTGGCTGGATTGCGGTCATGGAAATGGTTCTTTATATATGTGAGAAAGATTAATATTTATAAGAGGACTTCCTCTAGGGCATGCTACTTTTTATAGTTATGGTACATTTTTAGATATTAACACTTACTCTCTGGCATAAGTATTTTACCTGCGAAATGTAATTTCAAACTTTTTAAAAGTAAACACTTTTATTAACAATGAAAGTACAGAAAAGTGTAGAAAGCTTGATGGCGAAAAAATAATTATTGTTCAACACAAAGAGATATAAAACACAATTCAACTAGACAAGTTCACAGAGCACGAGTCAACGCTTTTTTTTCTAGTACTAAAGATAGATCATTACACATGAACTTTCAGAATAAAACCCAGCTGTCTTGTTTGAATATATCTGTTAAGAATGAGATAGCTAACTACCACAGCCTTGGCGAAACTGTTTGTATATTTTGTAATAAATAAGATAATTATTATTAAGATGGAATGAATATACACGTAATGCTGTCAAACTGAAAAATGCATGTTATATTAAACATTTATATCTGTAATTTATAATAAAGAAGGTTCTATGGACATCATGAAGGATTTAATAGATCCCCGAACGATTTTATCAGACACCTGTAGAAAGATGTGTAATTCAAAATTTCACCTATCACAACAAAACTTTACCGAAACCTACAGTACTGTACAAAAGTTAGTATCTGAGAATGTTTTGTTATTATTTACATTTAGTGGGACTAATTCTTCTATGCCATTACAGAATGTAAATTTCAACACTATGGCAATGCTTCATTGATCCTAGCTGACAACTGAATAAGCCAGGACGAGAATGTTTATCATTCTCTAGAATTCTCATATACAGGGTGTTCAGAAAGTCACTGTGCACTTATATATTTATTAACAGACATGTTTCAATATAAAATATAGGAGGTAAATATGAATGACAATTATAAACAATGTTAAAAATGACCCCATTTGGCATCAATACAGGCCTGAATCATTCTTATTTTGTTTCTAACCACCGCTATCAGTTGCTGGCTTGAAATAGACTGAATAAAATATGATTACAAAACTGCACAGTGAGTTTCCGAACATCCTGTATATGTACTAAGAGCATGCTATAATGGTTCTGTTTTAATAAACATGCTGATCAAATTTATGGTCTGAAATAACTATTATGGTACCTTGTGAAGTATCTTGACCATATAGAAAGAAGCTAGCAAGGAGTTAGTGTATGGTGCTGGTATACGCTAGAAGAAATCAATTTAATAGCATTTTACAAATAAACCTTGATAAATACAGTGTTTAACATTATATATTAAGTTTTATTGTCATGTCACGGCCAAAAAAGGCGTAGAGAATTGCCACTACAGCAGAAAATTCGCATAAAAGATTTACCTGATGCTGGTTGGACTCTCCTATAAATTGCTCCAGACTTGAATGTTTCTCACACATTGTCAAGTACACCCTAGATTGTGAGACCGAGACAGATATATTTGAAAGATTAAGGAAAAGGCAGAACACGGTATAAGATAAACAACCATGTATCAAATGACGGAAAAGTGTTTAGATCTATCATATCAAGAAAACTTATCGAGAATGGAATATTTGGACGTTTAGCAGATCAAAAATCTTCAGGTTGATCTTCAAATATTGTTAAAATATTGGAATTTGCTAAAAAGTACATAAAATAGATTTCTGATGATTAAAAATGGTTTTATGAACAGATGAGTCCAATTTTGAAGTATTTGGTTCAAAGCGTAGGTTGTATATCCGACGGAAGAAAGGTGAATAATACTTACCACGATACGTAACACCTACCATGCAGTATGCGGGAGACAGTTTGATGGTTTGGGGGTACTTTCCTGCCGAGGCGGCAAGATATATTTGCAAAATAGATGGAATAATGGATCAACGCAAGCATCATCCATCACGGTATATTTTATGGTTTGCAAATTGTTGGTAAAAAGTATTTTACTAGCAAGAAGATAATGACCCCAAACACTTATCCAACCCATGTTAAAATTACTTAGGTAAGAAAGAAGCTGCTGAAGTCATTCAATTAATGCCATGGCCTCTACAGAGCCCTGGTCTCAACCTAATTAAGGAGATCTGGGATTTGATAAACCACAAACTTGACAAATCAAACGTTACTGCCAAAAACGTTATGGGAGTGTATTAAAAACATCTGGAGTAAAATCCCAAAGAACACTTTGATTAAATATGTCAACAATGCCTAAAAGACTGTCTACAGTTTTTAAACCAAAAGTAAAACACAAAATATTGACTGTTTGTTTCTGTTGTATTAAATATGAAGAGTAATAAAATTTCGATGTTTCACCTGTGATTTATCTTCCATTGTTCTTTGAAAGTAGATTGAAATCTAACTTTTGACTTTATCCTAACACTTTTGCACAGTACTTTAAATAATGACAAAATATAATATCCCATTGTTATAAATAGCGACTGTAACCTTATATTACAATCAGTACTTGGTTAATCCTCTTTGTATCCTAATAACTTCCACAATGTGATATAGTATGCTGTTGATGAGATTACTGATGCAATCTACCATAATTTCATTCCCACTTTTCATTAGAAAGTGCTGCAACTCAGCTAAAGTACTTGGTTTAGGGTTATGGTTAGCAAATTTTAGGCTAAGTTCTCTTTAAGAGTTTTCAATGGGATTACAAGCTGGAGACTATGCTGGCTATGGAAATCGTGTAAAGTTTCCTGGTCATGATAATCCTGTACAATTGCACACTTCTTTAGAAGTCTGAGGAACTTAGATAGGGAGGTCCGCTATGATTTTGGTTTATGACCTGAATTGAAAAACTAAGAAGTACGTGGAAGGAGGCAAGATGGAATGATGATGTTGCACATCGCAACCAAATGGACTAATACTAAATGTTCGATGATCAATAGGAAAAAAGAGACGGTGTTGGATGTTAATATATTCCATCGTTTGTCATTGTTGGGTAATATAGCTTTGAGTTAATCATAAAAAGTATTTATAGATGAATAAATATATCTTACTTGACCCAAGGTATGACAGTCTTCATTATCTGTATCCCTTCTTCATTTTAACATAATAGAGCACTTAAATAGGAAGGCTGGGATTTAATATAGATTACACATCGTGGCTTTAAGTGACATTTCTCGCTGTTGTTGTTGTCTTTTACATCACAGCAAGCATGGGTTACACAGTCATTGCAATATGTTTTGGATGACTGAAAATGAAATATCAGTGAGGTTGAAAGTATATGGTTGGATACTATCTGTCAATTCGCCAGCCTTTACAGGGGAAGGTAGACATTGTTATATAAATGTCAAAATCAGCATACTAGTTGACTTAAATATTCTATTTTTTTCAATTAACACTTTTTCACTGCAAAGCTCAATATGAATCTCCCTTTTGAGAATATTTACAAAATCAATTTTAAAATAACTCATTTTGAAGAATTCACTGTATTTATGGTTACCTCATGAAGTGTTTCTTCAATGGCTTTTGGCTTTAAGAAAACTTAAATTTCTATGGTTATGATGTTTTGACGAGTCTCCAGATCTTAGCTTCTTTACCATCTTTGGAGAGCTAACATACTTCTCTAAGGTCTTTTCTATAAAAATATTTGAATAAAAGACGTTCCTAACAAATAATGTAAATTTATAAACTGATGTACAAAAACTGCAAGAAATAGTGATGTATGATCAAAATCATCTATCTTTTGTAATTTAATTATTATTTTTCTGTTTTTTAAATCCATAAGGAAATGAAAAGTAAATCCATTGACCTTCAGGAAAGCATAGCAGACCAGGTTTCATGGGCTTTGTACCTAAACACGTGTACCAAGAATTATGCATACAACACCAACTAAGGCCATTAAGTACTGGCACTTACTTATTCATATCCACAGTTGACCAACTTATTGAACCTGGTGGAGCCACTACGTAATGCATAGAAGGTTTGTTATAGGTGTTACTGAGTAATGGGCTACACAGTGAGCTATCTGTACTTTGCTCATCACGGGGTATCGAAAACTAATTTTTAGCGTCATAAGCCTGCAGGATTATCACTATATCATTACATGAACAATGTACAGGAATTCAAAGTGAAAGTAAAATATACCACTCTCCTCCCTATCATTTTTCAATACGAGCAGGAAACATATGGTAGATGTTAAGATTCCAGAGAAGATAAGATGCACAAACTGAACTCTGTCTAGGAGATCCTGTTACCATGTGCATGAATCACATAAATGGTCTGACTGTACTCAGTTATATGATATTTATAAATTAAATTGATCATAGGGAAGTAAATCAGAACAATAAAACTTTAAAATGTCAACGTTCAAGTATAAAAGCAAAATTTGACGAAATAATCTTCACAGATATGAGATACTAAAAATCTTGCATAATAATCAATGGTAAAAGCGAAAAAGCTAATGAGACAGCAATTAAATAAACTGAGATGTTTGTAGAGGACAAAGTTCAGATAGTCTATCGTGTAGCTTTACATTGAACAAGTTGCTGAGTTGTAATTCTAAAGGTTTGTAACGCTAAAAATTGTAATTAGATACCTGTAGTGGGCACAGCACAGATAGCCCATTGTGTAGTTTTATGCTTATTAATAAACAAATTCACTGAAAAACAACAATAAACATAGATACGTTGTCAAAATTAAAACAGTAAAACTTTTAAATGAAATATAACGCAAAATATAAGTTTATCAAAAGTAATGAAAAAGAGATTACGAGAAAACATTATGCGTTACTCATGATCAATGCAACTTGAAATAGAAAGTATTATAAACTACAAAATATAACATGAAGAAACGTTACTAAATACAATATATACACACAAAATTAAAGCGCAATTAAGTTTTGCTTTTTGAATAATATTGATCAATTATAAATTTAAAAAAAAAATAAACTGAACCATATAGGTGTAAGTACGTAAACTAAAATCTTAAAAATAGCTTGAATTTGTAAAAAAAACAACAAACAAAAACGGAAGGTACACCTTCACAGCAATGATAATAATCTGTTAAAATTCTTTGTATATTTTATATTTTTCTGTGCAAACCCTGTAGGGAACAATTTTGGGTTAGCGTAGGCGTTTCTTTACCCAGAAAATTCCTTATTGAAGCAATCATCAGCAGTCATTCACTAATCTTTGGTCTTCATTCTTCTTCTTTGCCAATAGTTTTCTCACGGCTTCAGAATTTGGGCCTCTAGTCATCTGGTAGTTTTGTCTTAGCAGTGTTACCTTTATTTGTTTATTATTTATGTTTCAGTTAGCCAGAACTGATGTTGGTGTGATGGTGTCCTGAAGACCAAGGCACATTTTTATTGGGATTGAAATAAAGGTGGTAGCTGCACTGCTTCTTTCTCCTTTCTAGTTTTATGATTTCTGGTGCTTTGGTAGAACTTTTTAGCTTTCAGATGAAATGAAATATTAAATGTGTGCGTTGATATTTGTTTTTGTCTTACTTCTCTGTTGTTGGCTAAACAAGAAATTTGGTAATTTTTACAGGATGTTGTGTCCAATTGTACCATAATCGTCGGAAGAAAAAGATTCAGAATTCTTGCCACTAAAAGCTTAAATGGTCCTATGTGAGGCTAAGTCAGTCTTCTTGTTATTCTATTTTATCTACTCAGGCCATGATATTTAAAGTCATAAGTATCAAGCCTAGGTCCTTCTTATTTTCAGTAGGAATAGGTTTACAAATTCTTCATGTTTTTTTGTTTCATATACCTGAAATATACCACATGGCCAATGGTCAAAACTATGGCTTTTTATAACAACAGTTAAAATTTAAGTGAAAACTCGGTTCATCCTTTAATAAATCAGATGATCAGCAAGTAACATGTGGTTATAGATGACCTGGTCACTATTGAACAACTTTTTAAAACAAAATGAGAGACGTCTCACAGAAGTTATGTGCAATTTAACTACACAATATATATATATATATATATATATATATATATAGTGAAATTAATAAATATATTTAAATGAAGCTAAATAAGTAAAATAAGTAAACAAAATCATGAGAAAGAACTGCGTTAGAAATAGCAAATCCCAACCTCTAATTAATTATATTGCGACCATAATTTTTAAGCCAAAACAAAACACATTAAAATTAAACAAAATAAGTTGCATTTTTGTTTAATTTTAGTGTGTTTTGTTTTGGCTTTAAAATATGGTTATAATATGCGTATAAAGTTTTGCAGTGAAAAATCTTTATAAAGACCAGTGAAATCCACATCACAGTTTAGTATAGAAGAGGAGGAGGGTTTTATATGAAACATCATGACTCAAGAAATATCAATATATCAAGTTCCAAATCGCAGTAAAAACTGAGTAAAAATATCACCTATCTTATGATTAATGGTTGTATATATATATACACACTTTTGTTCAAAATAATTCTTTTTCTACTAGTAGTGAATGCAACTCTTTAACAGTTTTCTAAGTGACCGCAATCACACTCCAAATCTGGACATTTTTTAGCGATGCATAACTAGAAGCTCGCATAGCTCCTAATTCACATGCATATCGTGGTTTTCATATTGATAATACTGTTCTTTCATCTTTCATTGATAAACGGCTTTACAAGCACTAGTTATTTCTCCGGGAATGAAAACAATACACACTATTCTTCAATTCTAACTTGCCTACGATACAAATTTAAATATAACTTCAGTAGAACAAAGCAGAACTCTGGCTATATCACTTTTAATTTTAAATATTTATTAATCCAGCTGACAAAAACAAATGAACCAAATTATAGTTGCATTAACAAATATCAAGATTCTACTAGATAACAGATTGAAAGCTTAGAACAATTTTAATTCTACACTTTTTATATATTCTGAATAATAGCAATGGAAAACATGTTTTCTTTCTCTCTGAACTGGGCGTGTAATTATGGTCTGTTTGCACTTAAAGTCGCAAAATCAATGCATATTTTCGTTACGTATTGTATATCGTACAGTAACACTTGTCTCTTCAGTGAAAAATTAAATTTTTACGAATATCTAAGTTTTGCACTAAAATAAATATATTCTTATTTACAAACGCAGGTGAGATAAAGTCACGATGGAAAAGCATGTAAAATAACATTTTTTTTACATTGCTTTAAGAACTTTATAAATCTCCAAAATCATTAAGAACAACACTCAGCCTCTGTATATAACAATATCAAGTATTAGACAGATGCACATACTTAAAGAATATGATTAATTAACAATTACATTCACATAGTAACCAACATTAAACGATCTTAAGAACTATTAATATCTATGGTTGCTGTTCAGTTTCAAAATCAATGACTATATCCTAAAATAGCTGATTACAACTATCACATACTGATTACCATCAGTAGTCTCTGCTCTACTGTGTCCAAAGTTATTTGATGAAAGAGAGAAGATACAGTTCTATAACGCAGTTTGTCTTGTTTGTAGCCAGCTTTTTTTTTCTGGATAACATACACAGTGTTAATATTACCTCCAACATGTCAACAGAAGTGAATTAGAAATAAGCTTTCACTTGTTTACAACAGTACTTGAAAAATCATGGTATTCTTCAGTCCTGGTACTGTAAAAAGTCCAATGTATACCCGGTTTTATGGCGCATAGGACACTAACTGAATCAAAGACTGTGCACCATCTCAATTGATTTATAGTAACAACATGAAATCCATTTTCACTTTTAACTGCTCATTGAAGTTCTGTAAATATGCATTACTTAAACCAATCTAGAAAGGTCAAGCTCACTGTCATCCACTTGCCTTGTTAAAGCAGACAAAATTAGGAACAAGAGTTCTGAACAGTCAGTGGTTAATGTACTACCTGCAAACAATAATACATTAAAAATGGCCTCCAAAGGAATGCCAATTGGAACAATGAAGCTCCTGCATTTACTAAATTACCTTGTCTGACCAGCAATAGAAGAAGTAGAAGAGGAAACCCGGTAAAGAAGCTCGTGAAAAGATGCACTAAACTCCACCAGTATAATAAACTACTGTAATGTCAGGGAAAGCAATTACTGCATTGGGAAACTCTGAATTTTGTTATATCATAATAATTCAATAACTTAAACATTCAGACCATAAAGAGTGAAATCTTTTCAGCTCCAGGTTCATACCACATGCTGACTGGAGGCTTGGCTGACCATCCTAGTTTGACACGCAGCAACATCTGATCCAGACATTATAACACCTCTCAGTGGAAAATTCACAAATGATATCTACAAACCATCAATGCATTATGCTGAAGGTTGGAGAGTCCTATTTGGCCTGTCTGTCAACGTCTATGCATTTAGCATGGGGAATTTAATACCAGACATTCCATCCGCAAAAAAAGTGAAACACTAATGGCAAAGGTTTACGTTCTGATCTAAATAGTATAGCCACCAATCTTATACAATTCTAATCTTGGGTAAACCAACGAGAATTATTGAGATATTCCTTTATAAACCTTCTTTTTGCTAAACCTGCAATGAATGTCATTTTTACCTTGCACTCAGGACATAATATCAGCATTGACCTGAAGCCATAACAGTATAAAGCAGTTTGAAAATCTATGCAAACATGATAAGTAACTTGGTAGTGCTCTTACTTTCAAGCATTTCTCCATCAATGAGCAAAGTCAATGCAAATTTCTGTCAAAGGAACACCACATACTGGTGGAACAGCTATCCTGATAAATTCTGGAAAACAAGCAATGGTATTTTGTCTGAGTTATGCAGATAAGATACAACTCGTCCTGGGCATAGGTGGCTAAGAGTGCACAGAATAGAGCTTGTGATCTATACAACCAACTAGTTTGCAAAGTAGAAAAAAATCAAATGAACTGTGTAGAAAGGCTAATTTTACAAGCACACTACGATCTAGAACGCCTACTAGCTTATGGCTGGCACGGAAACAAAATAAATAATAACATTACAATGTCAGTCACTCACGATGACAACCGTACTACACTTAGTACATATCATGACCAAGACACGGATTTTATGTACAAATACTTATCATGTGGACATGGTGACATGCAAGAGGGACTTCAGCCACAGCAGTCCTTATTTGAGTTAAAACTACATCCAGATATGGAAACCCTATATGTTATGGGTGCTTTTAAATCAAATTATTTTAGGTACATATTTCACTTCTGTAGGAAAAGGTTTAAATTTTGCTACATTTTAATTAAGGATTCGTCAAAGTCTATTTAATTTATGTGTAACATTATCCCCTGGTGTTAATTTTTGTGAAAAACATTTATTTTGGTTTATTTGAATTTCGCGCAAAGCTACATAAGAGCTATCTGCACTAGTCGTCCCTAATTTTGCAGTATAAGGCAAGAGGGAAAGCAGCTAGTCATCACCAACCACCGCCAACTCTTGGGCTACTCTTTTACCAATAAATAATGAAATTGATCTTCACATTATAACGGCTGAAAGGGTAACCATGTTTGGTGTGACGGGGATTTGAAACCGCGACACTCAGATTATGGGTCAAGTATCTTAACCACCTGGCCATACAGGGCCTGAAAAACATTTACAGTCCTCGATTCTTAGAATATAGATCAACAGCTAATGTGGAGTCGAAGAAGTTGTGTTACTTATTCTGATTTAGCACTTTTAATTCACAAGGTGTCGATGCTTGGATGTCCCGTGGGAGTGAAAAAGTTATTTATTAAACATTTAACAAGAGCTAGATAATCATAGTGTCGACAAGTACTTCCTTCTCAATCTTCAATAAGGATGTTTACATCATATGATCGCAATGTATATGCTGTTTCACATGATTCAGACCAAACAACGCTGTTATATTGGTAAGGATTAACCAGTACAAGCAGATTTAGAAGTTCAGTTTTTTTCTTTTTACAAAGGAAGAACGTTTTAAATCTGACTGGACATACGAGCTACATTGAGAATACTGCAAGATAAGATATACCAGTCACAAGTCATGATCTTTATTCCAGTTTCTACGTTCGTTTGTTGTTTTTTCACACTTTGTGGATCTCACAACCCTGGTACGTTTGACTTTTTGAAACTGCAATTTTTTCCTAACATCACTTTATAAACAACTGGAAACTGTATAAATGGATATCACTGTAACATAAAGAATGTGAAAGTCGTATAGTAATTAAAAATAGTTTTAAATGCATAATTTAAGTAATAAATTCCTATCACTCTGTCTATTTCTATGTAAATTATTAATTTTTCAATAGATATTACCTTCTTCGGTATGTTACACATCTTACTTCAAAAATCTAAAATGCTGTTCGTGGCTTTTTTGTACTTTTTTTTATAAGATTTTTGAAAGGACTTCAGAAGCCGAAAACATTAGCAACTCATAGAGTATTAGTATTTCAAGCTAATTTAGAAGTTTTAAAAACATGTCCTTTCAAGTATATAAAAAAAATCAGTACTTATACAATATTTTCCCAGCAACATCTCGAGTGTTAGAGACGCATAAACTTAATCACTACAAATGGACGCGTCTCTCACACTAGATATGTTACCGGGGAAATTCTGTATAAGTACCAAAAGTCAGTTAAATTGAAGAATTGAAAGATTGGACAAATGTAAGTGTTATATTGAAGTCATTAGTTTAAGATTGTTATCATGATAAGCCAATAAAACAGTCTACAATTACCAACAAACACAGTTTTTTCTAACTATCAGAAGAAAGCTGATAAGAAAATAGTAGACATTCATTACAAGACATAATTTGTGAAATGAACGAAAAGAAGATGATCAAACAACTGTCAATATTCATTACTAGATATAATTTTTAATCCAACAGAAAGAACGATCAGACAACTGTCGAAATCTACTAGGAGACACTATCTTTCAAGGCAACAGAAAAAAGTGATAACACAACATTTGACATTCAATACTATACACAATTTTTAAGTCATGACAATCGTAGGACAGTCTACATTCACTACTAGACATTTGTCTTTCGAAGTAACAACGGGAAGATGATCATATAACTGTAGACATTTACTACAAGATACAACTGTCGACATCTACTACCAGGTACAATTTTCAAATCAACAGAATATTTGTTTGTTTGTAGTCAAGCACAAAGCTACATAATGAGCTATCTGCGATGTGTGAAGTTGGGGTATCGAAATCGAATTTTAGCGTTGTAAATCTTCATACTTGCCGTTATGCAACTTAGAAACCACCAGAAGTAAGATGATCCTATAACAGTCTACCCTCACTACTAGACACAGTTCTTCACAGCATCAGGAAGAATATCATCATACAACTCTTGACTTTCAGTAAACGCAATTTTTCAAAACGTCACAAGTAAAAATGTTATAGAACAACTTAATGACTTTGATAGATGCATATTGTACACATTCAGCAGGGAATATAGTGAGTGACGATCAGCTGTAAACTTTAAATACGATATTCATATCATTTAGAGGGAAACAAGACAAGTAATAGTTACTTTAATAATCTGATATTACTACTTTAGTTTAAAATACTAAATGATTTAAGGGTTAATATATATCAGCCTACATTTAGCATTAGAACTACTTTTTATTTTTATATTGTTTATTTTATAAATGTTTTGTGTAAAATGATCTAACTCGTTGATATTCTAAAATCCATCGAGTATTTTAAAAAGTAGCTACTGGTTGATTTTTTAAAAATCTGGACTTTATTATGTAAGAAATATTTCTAAGACTTTCAGATACATTCTAAGGTTTTGCAACTTGAAAGAATTTTCTTCTAACTATTGTAAACCATGTTATATTTTTCCCGCTATAAAATGTAAGTTAAAAATATCAAGTCATTCAGACAAAAACAATTGAAATTTGGGTTCCTATGTGTTGTCCAAGTGTTATTCTTTTTTTTCAGATTTGAGGACCATGGGTTTAAATTCTATTATCGAAAACAAACTCGTTCTTTAAGCAGTGGAAGAGTCATAATATGGTAGCCAGTCCCACTATTCTATTAGAGTAACCCAAGGGTTGGCAGTGGGTGGGAATAAATAGCTATCTTTCTGTAATCTATCATTTCTAAATTAGGGATGGCTAATGCAGGAAGCTCACCATTAGTTCTGCACGAAATACAAAAAAAAAATTAAACTTTGTTACGCAAAACATTATATTCTATATAGTATAGTAATTTTAACTGTCGCAGTAAAAAGTTGTTTAATAGAGTTTGAACAAGTAAAGCAACAATTTTTGGTTTTTCCAACATTTTTGTAGATACCAAATCAACGTGTAGCTAGTTATAGAACTGTGACATTTTTGAAAAAGTGATTTTCACCAGTAAGCAAGAGAAGCTTCTAGTGATATGGATGAGGAAGCACATATGTTTTTATATATTGTCTACTCTAGAGTGAAGTCATAAACGGGTTATCTAAACTTTCGTTATTTAATCCATGTTGATTGAAATGATTTATATACAGTTATTTTTCTCTAAGAAACGTGGATGTGTTCCTTATTTTTTACTAGTTACAGAAATTGTTTAGAGTTTATAGTAAAAACAATGGTTGTTTATTAAAAAGATCTTAAGAGAATGTGAATAACTTTAAGGAATGTTAAAAATCATTTCTTTGAATTTTATCTTGAGAAACTAACACAACAAAGAAAATTAATGTCTAGAAAATGTTTTAAAGTCGAAATGAAGCTGTGTAAAGTATATGTTACGATTCAGCGATTTTTTGAAAATAAAAAATAAACGAAAAGAGTGTTGTTAATAATTTTTGCTTACTCTCTGTGATTTTTAACTAAAAATTCCAAGGAGTATAAGTGGCAAATCAAGTGAAACGAAACTTTTCACATAATATAACACAAAGTTGCACATTTGGATGTTACCACTGTATCATACGTAAAGCTAGAACCCTGCATTTTAGTTTCATAAGCTCTCAAGCTTACCACCGAACTATTAGGGTAAAATTGGGTAAAATTGTAGTTCAATTATAATAAAAACATTTTTATTTATTTAAAGACTAAGTTTTGGTATTGACGAAAGGCATATTGGGCAATAACTTGTGAGAGACAAAAACAGATCTGAAATTATTTGTTTGGAATTAAGCACAGAGTTACACAATGGGCTCTGATTTATGTTTTTACGTTACATTATCTCTAACATATCCGACTGAGTTTTGGATTTTATATGTAAATAATTAAATTATTTTACATTAAAAAAATTCCGGCAAGGAAATAATTTAACTTCTTTGGCCTTAAGAAATTCAAATAAGGTGGAAATGTTAATATTTGTTTAGTAAATATGTTACTTTATAAATTGTTATTGTAAGTAATCGTATCATAAATTTTTGAACTAGCTCTTTCTAACCATTATAAATAATTTATTTTCAATATTAACGTAGTAACTAATATCAAATAACGAAGAAGAGATACAATAACTTCTTAACAATTAGTATTATAATACAAAACTACCGAAAACAACCATTTTGATATATATTAATACACATAATTTATTAGACTATTTTTATCGCTTTGCTTTACAGATCCTCTCGTTGGAAATGCCAACAATTTTATAGACATAATGATTGCAAACATCAAAGAAGAGCTCGCTCATGATCTCAACCCTTACCGTTTACCGGAGAAATCTATCAGCTTTGAGCAAGAAATTTTCCAATTGCCTTTGCGAGGACAAGCCACGCTGTACGATGGATATCTCACAGGGTTGGATACTTTACATAGAGCTGGTGATTGCACTATCCTCAAGAATGATAATATCGTGAACATTACAGTCAGCTTAGGAATGGGGGTCATGAGCTGTTCGTACAAGGTTTCGGTAGCTTTTATGAATCGAGGACGTACAGTTGATATCATTGGTAGACTAGGTTATGCTTCTGTTAAGATGAACGTTATCCACGATTCTCTTTTGGGTGAAAATCATTTACAGGATTTTACCTTAGACCAGCTAAACGGTCTAACCATCAGTGTAAAAGGGCTTGGTCCATTAAGTTTTGTCTTGAATAAATTGTCCTCAGCTGTCCTCATTCTCTTTGAAGGATTGGTTAAAAATATCGTAGAATGGACATTGAGGCCTATAGTGAAAACTAAAATCATGAATTATGATTTATCTTTTTTGGATTGAGTTATTCACTGTAAGAGTAGTAAAGTACTTTTAAACCTTTATCTTTAACTCAAATAGTTTTATTTTAATAACTCAATTTCTCACGAGGTAGATATTTTGTGATTGGTTCTAGTGTTATGAAGCCGCTTGTGAATACAATATTTTAAATTGTGTATGTTTTAATTGAATCTCGAATAAAATATTAATAGTTTCCAAAACATGTAAGGTTATAGCTTAGAAGCAGCTTTATATGACCTGATATTTTTTTCATTGCTTGTTAGTCTGGGTATTCATTCATTGTATGCTTAACATGAAAAAAAAACACCTTATTTTTCTTGAATAAGTCACACTCTCCACTTCGTACTGTCATAATTTAAAACTAAAAAATTATAGAAAATTAGTCTTTTATAGCTAGCGTCGCCTGCGTATGGATTAGACAACAACTATATTTAACTAACGAAACGTTTATAGAAATTAGCAAAACAAGAAGTACCAGCAAAAGATACGGAGTAAGATACTGTTTACAAGATAGATTCTTTGGTTAAATAAACTACCACATTCGTTGATGAGGTTATAATTTTGACAAGAGTTTTGAGTTACTCTGTCCTTAACAACCACTTAAGTGTATTGTGTATATTTCTCACTACCTATCTGTTTACATTGAGGGAAAAACAACTCATCAAACGTACCAACCATCAGTTTTTCAACGTTTTCTAAGAAGACTAGAGCAGTGTTTTTTCTAGCTTTATCTCATATAATCAAGTTTTATGCTGTTTATCGGCTACTCCATAACAGTATTTTGTAATGTGCTTCGCATGATAAAGTTAAAGTTAGTCTAACCCTAAAAAAATGTTGTTGAACAAAACTAGGTAATTGAGACATACTCTCACGTTTTTACCCATGCGGTCTGTCTACGGTTCTGACAAAGATTTTCTCAGTGAAGATTATAATGACTTTAAAGTTTACATTGGTGATAGATGAGTATGAACAGCTGGACTAAGAAATTGTCTTTGATTTCCTATTAGAAGGGTATCTTTTTACATACAAATATTTGGAATCTTGAATTAAAAGCTAAACAATGAAGCATCCAACAGAAATTAAGCTTTATTTATACACGTATTATCAAACACCTCTGTGAATACATTTACAGGTTTTAGATTTATCTTTGATGTAAGACTGCTTAAACTGAAATATTTGTGTGCTTTGAATGTATATATATATAAACATTGATAAACTTGTATAATTACATAAAAATCATAGCAATATTTATAAAAGCTTTGAAAAAATATTAACATTAAATGTTTCAGGTAAGAAATTTATCTGGAAAAATTCCCTTAATTATTTCTTTGACGTCTGGCTTTCGAAGCTCTTCATTCACCTTGTTCATCAGAGCTTTGTTGAGAAGTTCCATGACCTTGGGTTTGAAGCGATCAAAAACGCCTTTGCCAACAGCGGGAAGTAGCACTTGGATTAGCTTAGACCATTCTCCACCACCAAGAAAGTTTTCTAGATTAACTTTCAACTCATCCCAGCTTAGCCCTAGATTTAGCTCGTTAAACTGTAGATCTTGTCCATTGAAAACTAGTTGTCCCATACCACCAATGTAGATACCTTCTGCAATTATCTGATAGTCTCCTTCTCCTTTCAGAGGGAATATACCGATTACCTTCCCAGCCAAATAATACTGACCAGTCACCACCAGATGAGGTAGGGAAAGTCCAATATCTGCGTAATAGCTAGCTAGATTCGATTCCATTTTATCGACGACGAATTTTGAAAGTCCTTCAATTTTTAGCTGTGAAAATCAATGACAGTCATTGACTACATTGAATTCTAAATTGCTGTTCTTAAAAGTTAGAGATAATACGCAGTTTTCATAAATGTTATTTTTCTTTTATTTAAAAAAGAGACTAACATCGTGTCGCATTGTTTCCAACTGGTAGATGTTTCTACATTCATTGTACATCATTGTTTTCGTAAAACGTATGGGGCTACCTCAAAATCAAAAAAAGATAAATGTCTTAAAAAATCAAAAACATCAACAAGCTACAATCATGATCTTAAGATAAGTCTTGGATATTTTTCTGCGTCGCATCTAATACCAAGATCTACAATCATATTTATTTAGTTATTAAAAATTATTGAGAATAAAAGTCTACACTGAAAACTTAGTAACAGAATTTATAAGAATATTTAAAAATGGAAAAATTGTTATAAAGTAAAGTACAAAAATGTTATTTACGTACTTAGCTTATATAGTTCAAAAGATTGAATTTTATATCAGTTGACTAGCGATGCAACAGTTGTACTCTTTCTTAATCATAACTTTTACTTTCGGCATGGCCAGGCGCTCGACTCGTAACCTTAGGGTCGTGGGTTCGAATCCCCATCGCACTAAACATGCTCGTACTTTCAGCCGTGAGGGCGTTATAATGTGATGGACAATCGCACTATTCGTTGGTAAAAGAGTAGCCCAAGAGTTGGCGATGGGTGGTGATGACTAGCTGCCTTCCCTCTGTCTTACACTTCTAAATTAGGGACGACTAGTGCAGATAACTCTAGTGTAGCTTTGCGCAAAATTTAAAACAAACAAACTTTCGTGATGAGGACTTTGCTCTGGATTGACCTGGTGTGTGGTTTCAGAGCTCTTTGCTGTCCTGAACTCCCAGCTGCGAGTTTCTCCTTAGAAAGACTCTAATCTTCAAGATATTGTTCTTTGGCTATACATTTTTTAACAATATTGTTATAGAAATATCCATATTCGGAAAATGTTATGACGTATACAAATTTCTCGCAATATGTTGGCTTGCGACAATAATCCGCTGTCGATTGGTTAAGAATTTGCAGGAAACGAAATATATTGATATTAAACATGATGCAAATAACATCCGATTAACTCTTCGTATGATGAACCTAATGTAATATTCCAACTCCAACAATTAAGTTATATAACATGAGTGACTGTACACTGTTTTGATTTACTAGATAAATCGAGAAAATGATCACAAGTTAAACTTGTGTTAAGAAAAGTTGAATTTTGTCATATCAAAATAACATGTTTAAACAAAAGCAGAGCTTTCTTTAAACACGTTTCTTTACAATGTAATGGATAGATAGATTGTGTGAAAGCTTCATAAAGAAAAACCAATTTCCAAAATACAAATAAAAGTATACATATCTTCAACTTTAATAGCTTTTCCTGTAGTATGTAGTACAATTCCACCGATATTTTTGTAACGTTATAAAATTGTCCACTTGACAATTTGTTTATTACAGTTTCAAAGTAGTTAAGAGAGATAAATATTGCATAACATCTTATTTTGATAACCTTATGATGCCAAAATTATATGCAAATTAAATCTGTTTTATGATTATTACTGTTTGCTATTTTACTTCAATATAAAGTTTCGTTATTATTAATACTTTTTATTATTTATAGATGTTTAACTCTCATGGAAAAGTGTATTTTTTGTTTTAGTCATCTTACGATCATTATACAAATTAGGATTAAATTACTAAAAATAGAAAAGTATAGCAAGTTTCAATTATTTTTTATTATGTATTACTAAACTGAACATGGTATTATACACATATTACATAAAAAAAGCTTTTTAATTCTTTCGTTTCTCTTATGATATCGCTCCAACATATAAATGAAATAGCAATAAAAATAACAATCGCGAGTGTAACTCACACCCCACAGTGGCATAGCGGTATGTCTGCGGACGTACAACCCTAAAAACCAGGTTTATATATCGGTGGTGAGCATAACAAAGAAACAAACTATTAGAACATATTGAAATACCTTTTATTTTTCTGTAAACTTACTTCATAGAATTTCAAGTCAACATCAGCGACGTCTTCTTTTACATTTATATCGATGTTACGAAGAGTCAGTGGTTCTAGTGGTGGGACACCTATCGGTGGAATTCCGTATTCCATTGTATTCCGAAAATTCTCAAGCACCTCTCGCAAGTAAGCCTCAAAATCTGGGTCTCCCCCACTACGGAGAATGAAGCCATTGGCACCTGCTGTATAGTTCGAATTTATATAACATCTCGTTACTTATATATTTATTTCGTACATAATTAATTATATTAAGTTGTTTAGAGTGATTAAGTTGGTAGAAAGGTTTCATTAACAATAAACTAATTAGAAAATTTACATTAATGCTCTAAATTAGATAAAATATAGAATAAAAATTACTAAAGTATGATATTTTATGTATATACAGCAAGAATACATACCAGTTATACTTTTGTTTTCTAGTGTCGTCTTTTTTCTAATGAGGACGATAATTATCCACATTTACATGACCGGATATTTGCGTTTTTGTTCTTCAGAAATATTTTTGATTTTTTTTAGATTGTCTTCGAAAACTTTCTACATCTTACGATAAAGATTATTTCTAAAATTTAAACATATTGTGGAAATCATCATTGACCTAACACCCCCACATAATATAATCTATATGTGTTAGAAGAAACAACATACCTGATAATAAAAGAAAGGTAAGAACTGCTCCTGTATGAGGTAGTATGCTCATCGCTATTCTAATCTGATAAATATATTTCAATAACAATTACAATGACAACATGTATAATAAAGTAATCAAAAGACACTTAGCTATCCGAAATATGATCAACTATTATTGGACACTTATTAATTTCTCATTCATTGTTTATATGTACAATTCTTCGTTACATTTTAAGACAAAGGCCAGGGGTCGATTTGAGAAAAAAGCTTTGTTTGTTTAGAATTTCGCAAAGCTACACAAAGGCTATCTGCGTTAGCCATCCCTAATTTTGCAGTGTAAGATCAGAGGGAAGGCAGCTAGTCATCACCAATCACGCCCTCTCTTGAGATACTCTTTTCTAACGAATAGTAAGATTGACTCTCACATAACAGCGTCACACGCCGAAAAGGCAAACATGTTCGTTATGACGGGGATTCGAGCCTGCGCCCCTCAGATTACGAGTCGAACGCCATAACTAACTCGCCATGACGGGCCCGAGAAATAAGCGAGGAAAGTTAAACAAATGAAAGTTCAATTATATCTGGCAAGTGAAAATTAATATTATTCATTACTTTGTGTGTGTGTGAATAGATGCAGGATTTATCATAAGAAAGAATAGTAAAAAGAGAAGAATTATTTCCTCACTTATTGTCATGTTTTGCTTGAATGACATCTTAATAAAAAGTTTGTCCTGCAACTAAACGTAGTGCTTGCTTTTCATTAGTCTGATCAGTACTACCCTGAAAAGCTTTTATAATTTATTGATAGGCACTATTAATTTTACTAGCTTTCTACTGTAAAACGTCTGTGATTGCTGGACAGACATTATCGGTTCTGTAGCTTCTCACTCTATAGATCCTGTGATTATTTGATTATTAGCCTCCCATAGCAATAGTTTCTGTAATTATTTGACACAAACTAGGCCATTCAATTAGCTTCCTACTGTAGACATCTGTGATTATTTGATAGAAACTACACCATTATACTAGCCTTCCACTGTATACATTCTGTGATTACTTGACAGACAGTAGGCGGTTTTATAAGATCCTACCCCCCCTTCCTCAGGGGCACAATAATATGTATGCAGATTTATAACGTTAGAAACCTGGTTTCGATACCTATGGTGGTCAGAGTACAGATAGCCCTTTGTATAGCTTTTTGATATAAGCTTCACTATATGAAACTTCTCATACAGGTATTTCGTCACGTAAAGCTAAAGCTTCTCTTAGGAAACTGGAAACTAAATAAATGAAGTAATATAATTTGTATAGTGATAATTAAATCTATGTCTTCACATAGTACGTCTTTTAGAATAATCTGTATATACTTTTGTTAATTATGTTCCTTTTATGTTTAATATTTTTATAACAAATGATCTCCAGAACTTAAAATTCATTACAAGAAGTTTCACATGAAGATTTTTTTCAAGTGAGATGTGATAATAAGCAGGATTTCTGCTCCTTCCTGTATTAATAAGATAATATATTTTATGGCATCAATACATTACAAAATTTTCTTTCTATAAAGTAAAAATCAAAAGGAAAGGTGGATAAAATTAAGTTTGTTATATTGTATGTACTTACGTTTTGTGTAAAGATACAAACCTCAGTAAACATCTATATCGACATAGTCATGGAAGATCTCTATAAAACATGTGTCGCAATCTTCTCGTTGCTTGTATCTGAAAACGTTTCTTATCTATGAATGTGGGAATGTGTACATCTTGAAAATGTGCTGTTCTATGTTGTGTCAGGAGTAATGCTGATACAATAATATGATCTTGCTACAAGCGGGCGTATAAAAATCTGATTATCACACCACAATGTTTTAGAACCTTCGAACGTGGAGCAGCTGAAACAAACACGCTTGATGTTTGATGAACATTCAGTCACCTTGCACGTATTAAATTAAATAACGGAAGCGCATACTTCTTATAACAGTGTTACGTATATACTTATTGAGTAGCAACAGGAAACATTCCCATTTCATTACTTTATCAAACTTAGAAATTTTAAAAATACAAATTTAAAAACACCAGTCATCAGTAAATAATAGTTCCTCGTTTTATACATAATAGATCAAATACATTCTGGAGATTATGTTACTGTGAATCGATACAGTTAATCGTCGAGTTAACTACCAGTTAACTAAGTCTAGAGAAAGTATAAAACAAAAAAATCAACAAGACAGAGAAAAAAGTCGATAAAGTACGTGTTGAGAAGAAATTAAAGCAAGAGTCCTGTATTGAAAATTAAATACTTGTATTCGTCTAAGAAACTGTACTAACTAGAAGACATAAGTAAACGGAGAATTAGCCATTTTAAAAAGCTTGTTATATCCTTGTAAAGGGCTGAGTAATAACACCATGCAAAACAAATGTGCTCGAATATTGTACGAGATCCTATTGATTTACAATGCTTAAGATCCCTAGCCGCTTTGCTAGAAAAGATATTCATTGATTTCTATTTTAAGTATTCAAGTTACTTGTAGCTCTTCAAAAGTTCTCGACCCGGCATGGCCAGGTAGATAAGGCACTCGACTCCTAACCCGAGAGTCGCGGGTTCGAATCCCAACCACACCAAACATGCTCGCGATTTCAGCCTTGGGGGTGTTATAATGTGACGGTCAATCCCACTATTCGTTGGTAAATGAGTAGCCCAAGAGTTGGTGGTGGGTAGTGTAGCCTTACACTGTTAAATTAGGGACGGGTAGTGCAGATAGCCCTCTTGTAGCTTTAGGCGAAATTAAAAAACAACAATAAACAGAAGTTCTAAGCAAAATTCTGCCCGCAATAAATACCAATGATTGTATAAGAATAACAAAGTGATGGCTATATATATGACTGATGAATATTGTTTTTTTAATTAAAAGGTAAATCTCATTCAATATGTAAATCTATTATCTTAAGGGTGAAAAACAACAACTAAAGATTAGGAGAAATGCTGACACACTGTAAATCTAATCCCTGCGGTAAAACGTTCCATAACGAATTCTTCTTTAGCTACAATTCCGTTTATTTTTTCGCAAACTTAGGATCTACCGTTATTTTAGCTTTAAACAATCTGGTTATCCATACGTAGAGCCACAACCAGCTCTGATAAGGTGAGAACGAAACTGTATGAAATAATTACTTCAAAAATGTGTGTGTGTGTGGTAAATGTAAAAAGAGCAACAGTTGGCTTTAAAGAAATAAAATTAAAACAGTTACTTGCCTTAAGAAAACATTTGAGTTAGATGTGAAGAGAGTCACAGTCAGTTATGATAAAATCAAAATGGAACTCTAGGAAATATTTTTTTTCGTTTAGAATTAAGCATAAAACTACACAATGAACTATCTGTGCTCTGCCCACCACAATTGTCGAAATCGGTTTCTAGCTGTGCGAGTCCGCTTACATAATTGTATGCCACTGGGATTTACATTATTCGACAGCGTGTGTGTTTATGTTAGATATGAACAGAACGACAGTCGTTTCTTATAAGATCAAAATAAAACTGTATAAGTTACTTCTTACAATAATGTAGGATACGTTTGATAAATTACATAGTTACATTGATCACATGAAAAATATAAACGTACAAATTTCTTGCTTAAAAAATGTTTCTTCGATGTGAAAAGAGCCAGTTATCTCTGATTAAAACAAAACTAAGCTGTAAAAATTACTTCTTGCAAGAGTGTGTCTGAAGAGAATCTATTTAGACTTTCATATCATTAAATTATTGACAACAGAGAAGTCTGGCATGCCATGGTCGTCGATGTCTGCCGCAGATTTGACACATGAAGAAGAAGAAGAACATTAAATCTGACGATATACGTGCTTATGTGAAGATCTCCACTGTCATATCCAACAGATCATAATAAAACTACACCATTTATTTGCTTCATTGGTGTTTGTGAATTAGATTACTACAATAAGCACTGATATTATTAAAAATAAACTAAATAAAATAATTGCCTCAAGAATATAGGTCATAGTTGGATAGAAAAAAATATACACCTCTGATTAAAAAAACAACTATAAATTTCGATAAAGAATGTGTTTTACTGTGATAACATCAACACAAAACTCTATTAATTATTTGGATAAAGAATGTGTTATACTGTGATAACATCAAAACAATCTGTATGAATTATACGCGTGAAGACTTTCTGTTAAATTTATACAGTGTTCAGGTCGAGTCTAAAGAAATCGAAATAAAACTCTGTGAAATACTCACTTGAAGCATTTGTTTGTTTTGGATGTGAATACAGAGACACAAATAGCTCTGATTAAACAAGAACTAAATTATATGAATTATTTTATTGAAGATATATTTGCCAGATATGAATAGATTACTGTCGGCTGTGATATTAACATAACTCTCTATGAATTGTACGCTTTTATAGTACATGTGAAAAGAGCTTTCTAGGCTATGATAAAATTAAAATTAAACTAAATGAATTACTTTTATTAAAAATGTCTGTTAGATGTTTATAGAGCCACAGTCTAATGAAATGAAACAAAACCATATGAATTACTTTCATCAAAAAATGTCTGTTAGGTGTTTATAGAGCCACAGTGTGATGAAATAAAACATAACTGTATGAATTACTTTCATTAATAAATGTATGTATTAGGTGCTTATAGAGCCACAGTGTAATGAAATAAAACATAACTGTATGAATTACTTACTTTAAAGACTGTAAGTTAAATGTGAAATTGTTTTTTAAAATGTTCATAAATATATTTCACTTTTCAGTTTACATTTCAAGCATTTGAAAGTCTGTGCAGAAAGTTTTATCTTAGTACGTCAGAAAGTTATTTTTCACTTATTTTAGAATTTAACTATGTAATGTATTTATAAAGTACTGTGAAGTGTTTGATTTAGTCTTTGTATTTTTTTTAGTATGTTTCCAAACGTCACTGTAATATAGTAATTTGTTGGTACCGATGCTTACATAGTACTTTGTCAGTAATGATGTTCATACAGTTGTGGTGAACAGGTTAATGGTCTCTCTCAATTTGTGACGATTTCATGTTCACGTTCTGATTTTTTTTATAAGGATTTAGCTAATATCTGTATTAAAAATTGAAAAGGATATCTCCAGATTATCATGTGTAGATTATTCGAATTGTTAAAATATGTCCCGCGTCTACGCTTCCAGTTGTAACACATCTTTCTCTTCACTAGAGCAAAAATATTCTACTGCGTAGCTTTCTACTTAATTACAAACAAAACAAATATCATAGAAGAAAGACGTTATATAATTTAGTTTTTTATAATAACTATAGTTTGAAGCTAGAAATCTTCAGTTTGAAATTGTATCGATGATAAGAAGTTGCATAGAAATAAGATAAAATATTGATGATTAATAACTGAGTGATGATTTACTATTTATGTCATTATTTCCTCCTGTCTAAAAATGCTTAAATATCTTAGAGTGAACTTACGCAGTCGACGGACGAAAGTCAGTGTATTTTGCCATCTTTATCTAATTATGTTCAAACTGGTCGCTTAGAGAGGCATCAGTGCAAAGCCGGCTTAGTTAGGCTTTCATCTGCGGTAAATTTCACCGTTGTTCTTAAACTAATGAATGAATTATAGATATATAAATTAAAATAGAAGACGTTATGCTCTCAGGAGGAGTTTTTATTGTGGTTAAAAGATAAGAAAGAAATAGGTGTATTACAGATACAATGTTTTTGTAAACTTTGGTTTGAAATTCAAACTTAAAAAGGAAATATATAGTTTATTGAAATACATTTGTAAAGACAAACATTAGAAGATTATTACATATTTACAGAAAACTAGATCATATGTCAATTTGTCGAAGACCAAAGATTATTTGACGTTTACCGAAAAACCATACAGCATCTCGATTTGCTGGAAAGTAAATTTTATTAAACGTTTACAATAAACCAAATGGTAACTCAATTTTCTGAAGAGCGCCGTTGATGGCTTTGGTTATAGGTGGTATGAAAGCCTTCTTTAGGACATTCTTGAATATGTTCAAAAAGACGAAGCTAATTGCAGTGAGTAAGTAGTTTAATGGAATAAGGCCGTCGATTTTTATATCGATTTTTCCAATACTGGGGATATCCAAATGGTTTACATGTGCAGGACTGCCATCAGAGGGTATCTGTATTCCAAGTGAAACACTAACGTATGCGATCCATGCTTGAACTTTGATGGTTGGAGCAAGTTTCCCAAGTCTAGCTCGTGCAGTATAACCCGCTGATAATTTATCAATTCCCAGCGCCCCTGACAGGAAAATGGTTCCCCCTTCATATCTGAGAGTGATATCACCAGCTCTGTTTAATCGAGACAAGCCTTGCACAAAGCCATCCCATGCCTTTACATCGCCAGATAATGTAACGAACAAAATCTTCTTCGAGAATCCTTCATACGCCTCTGGTAGTGGTAGGGGGTCCAAATTGTTCTCCAGAAAATGGTTTCTGGCGTTCTCCAATACCTTATCAATGTAGTCGTTTGCATTTCCAGTCTGGCGTTTCTGCAGTGGGACTGAAAAATATAGCGAAGTTAAAAATACTGTTCGCCAGAACAAAGATTTGGAACCTGAAACATAAGCATACTGAGAAAAAAAGTAATTAACTGCCATCACTGAACAGATATATTAATTCGTTTTCCTTCTCTTATTCCTCGGGTATTTCTTAGTTGTATATAAAACTAATTTATTTTTGAAAGCGTTAATAATTTTAATTTCATCCACTTTCTTATTATTTTTGTTTATAACTCACTTTAGAATTTATTTAAACAAAACTACAGCAGAAAACGTGTTAAAGTCAAAGTTAAGTTTAAAACATGTAATATGTAGCCATAATTAGCAGAGATAAATTATGCTTTAGCGAAAAATTTCATAACGTGCATTGGACATAATGCTAATGAAAATTTATTTTAAGCGATATGAAATTTTAATAAATAAATAAAGAGAGTTGTTTGAAGTAACGATTGCTTCGCTTGCGTTATGTTGATTTTATAGACGAGAACTGAATGGTTAATTTTATTTCTCTAAGTTCTAGCATCATCAAGATTTGAATTCATACCACAGATAAAATAAAGATTCAATTCCTTTCCTTGAACTCCATTTAACTTTTAAATATACAATATTATTTGAGTTTTTGTTAAAAGGTTTCTTTCAGCTGTTGTAATTCTGTATATTGTATTGTATCTCATTGCTATTTTATTGAGAAAAAAATGCATTAATACTTCTGTAACCAAGTAATTCATATGCATTGGCTACAGTATATTTTAAACTTAGTTCTCATTATGTAAGGAATAGCTTAAACAGCTATAATCGAGGAAATGAAAACTTGTTCAGTAAATTAAAAGGAGAAGGTAAAAACCCTTATTGCATTTTTAGTAGTATTCTTCAGTATTACATTTTGTTTTACATTTTATCTTTATGTAAAACTTTCATATTTGATAGGCCTTACGTCTCTACCAAAGTAAATTTTCCCGTTTACACCATATGCTACTGTTATCAACTTGCATTTTTTCGGTGTAGTGTCAATCACATAATCTCATTATTTGGAGCAACCCCCCTATCCCCCAGTGGCTGAGGGTTAAGTTTGAAAAAAGGTGAAACATAGAATTTCAATACCTATAGTGGCCACAGCACAGACAACCCATTGTGTAGCTTTGTGCTTAACAAACAAACAAACAAAATTGGAGATTTATTTTCCCAACATATATCTAATTGTTTAAACTTAAACACAAATCTACACAAAGAGCTATCTGGGATCTGCCTACTACGGGTATTTAAACCCACTTTCTAGCGTTATAAGTCTGCAGGCTGTACAACTGGTGGGAGACACATATATCTAAAAAAAAATAATTATAATTACATTAATTTTTCACTTAAAAGCTAGCATGAACATCAAAGTTATCATGGATTACATTAGAATGAATCGATTTTTTTTTCATTATGTCTCCTCATAGGTTAAGTGTACGTTTAATGTGTTATAGCGCTAAACAGTCTGGGGATTGATTTGCCCTGTATTCAGATCGCAAGTAGTCCAATGTGCAGTTTTGTGCTACAAAAGCAGTACCAGTATCGTTCTTCATTAAATTTAATATGTATTTTTTGGGATAAAGTTATATAAATACAAGCAAGACTGCATGTTGTACCAAGGAAAAGTGACACTTATAAATACAGTATCACGTAAGACAGCATTTTCTGCCATGTAAAAGAAACATATGAAAACACTTAATCAGATAGAAATATTAGTACAATATTTATCTCTTGTACAGATAGAATGGATATTAGCGTATTAATGATATCATTATCTTAAATTTTGCTAGTTTCTGGTAATTATAGTCGATGAAAAATGATTGTTATTTGTATGAGATAACTTTGTCCATAAGTTGTAATGTAAGAAAAGTTTACAAGTATTACAAAATTATAAACGAGTTAGGTTACTTCTTAACCAAATACTGGATCAAAATACACTTTGGAGGGTAAATTATTTTACTTTTTCATTTTTCTATCTGAAAGAAGCAAAGAGTACTATGCTGAAAACAATCATAATCCATAAATTTACTATAGTGAAGTCGTTTTTTTTTTAATACGAGAACAGCTTGTACTGACATTGTACAAGTTCGATTTTCAGTAGCTTTTTATTTGTTTGTTTCTGTTCATCACTTACCTGTTGCCTGTGTAATAATCACTGGCAGCAAGAAAAACAGGGCAGCCAAGTATCCTGATGGAGCCATCTTGGTCCTCCTGAAGTGTTTCCATAAAGATATTGAGAGTACACATCATATGACTTCAGTTTATAAATATTATCTTAGAAGCTATAATTCTATTTAAGCAACTTAAATAAGAATAAGTTTAGTAATTAGCAGTAAGTGAAAACTACAAAAAAAACAACAATATTTAAACGTCTCTTTTTTTATTTCGTCTGGTATTCCGCTAGAACCTTGTCAAAGATTACCTTTCATCAAGTTACAGTACAAGTGGACACAGCAGATAGCCCAATGTGGTTTTGCTGTAACAAAAACACAAACACACAAACCCGCATACAATACAAATTTAATTTCATAATGTTAATTATCCAAGATCAAAATAGTATATATGTATTTACTTTGATCAGCCAATGAAATTTGTTTATGTACCGCTCTTAACATTCACAAATGTCAAACTTTCAGTATTATATAAATTAATCACAAAATATGATACTCGAAGCGTGAATTACGTCACACTTTAATAGCAAGTTTTCAGTCGTGTTCTAACATTATATTAAATGAGACTGTGATTTCTAAATTATATAACAAATAGGTAGTTTTGACAAGTAATGTAATAGTTAATTTTAATGTAATATTATATAATTTTTTTATGAAAAGAGTAGTGTTTCCATACCTAGCAGCTCGTCTTCAACGATCCAGGATACAACATTCTCCTTCGTTTATATCTGACCTCAGATAATTTTATCAATTGTGGGAATACGCCATTTGGACAACAAGAAATAAAATTAAAAATGGTTATGACGTAATTACATAATGTGACTTTATGACAACTCAAGGTTAACTATCATGTAACGTAATTGTGAACTATCTCTCTCTAGGTAAAATATATGAAGATAAAACTGTAGAATGTTTAGCTTATAGCTTCGTACCATCATAATAGTAATTATTTGGTAACGTGTGTAACTCGTTCATATTCTAAAACTAAAATATATTTTTCTCTTCTGGTGAGCAGGCCCGGCAGGGCCTAACGCGTAAGGCGTGCGACTCATAATCCGAAGGTCGCGGGTTCGCGCCCGCGTCGCGCTAAACATGCTCGCCCTCCCAGCCGTGGGGGCGTATAATGTTGCGGTCAATCCCACTATTCGTTGGTAAAAGAGTAGCCCCAGAGTTGGTGGTGGGTGGTGATGACTAGCTGCCTTCTCTCTAGTCTTACACTGCTAAATTAGGGACGGCTAGCACAGTTAGCCCTCGAGTAACTTTGTGCGAAATTCCAAAACAAACAATCTGGTGAGCATTTTTCTGAGTTTAGGTAGAATTTTGGAATCTGTTTTATTCATCAGGATCAAAAGCTGTAAAACATACATTGAACAAATATGTAAACGAAGGTATTATCGTGTACTATAGAACGAACAACACAAATAAACAAGCAACATAAGAAGATAAGCAGTACAATTGAGTAAACAACGTAACCAGGCAATTAAACAGTAGATAATTTAGACCTGACAATTAAAATGCAAAACTCAATCAGTCAGACAAAACATCGAAAGAACTAATTGCATGTATTATATTAGTTGCTAAAAAGGAATAGCTGGTGTATATTAGTTAATATAATAACCACAAACTACTTGTGCAATTAGGGAAAATATTTATAGTGTATAAATATTACACTACTTTTAAAGTGATGTACATTTCTTTTCAAATGTTTCTTGATAAGTATTATATGTTTATCAGAGTAATTGTGTTTGCAATTAAACTTGGCGTTAATTAGACCATTTATTTACTTTTTGTATAGTTATTCACTCAAAAACAATAAACTAATTAAATAGTAGCCTCTAAAGCTGCGAAACCAGTTTAAAAATATATTAATTTTACATTTTAATCTTTGTTATTCTTTTCGAAGTGACTTTTTATTCTTAGTTAACATTAGAAATTTGTTTAATTTAATAAACAAACATTATAAAAAAACATGAACATAATCTGTAAAAGATCTGGCCACTGCTTACAACTGTAGACGCACAGAAATGGTTTATGATGGAAAGGAGTTGAGGTCGAACCATGTTCCGTAGCAGTTTCATCTACTGTAGCCACAACTATCAGCTTTCTTCACTCCATAAACTTGCTTAAAATGACCATCTCAACATTGTTGCCATGGCAATTATTTCTATTCAGTAGTTTTGTCGATAAGATAAGTATTTTTTTACAATCTGCTAATAGCTTACTATATTGTACTTTCCAACATAATAGTTGCAGGTTGTCTATACTTTTGGCCAAGTTTTCACAGACATGTTTTTTTCTAATTATGAACACAGGTCTGCATATAGCTTCAGTTTCTACTGGATCAAATATTTAGCACAAATAAACCTTTACAGGTATACAGAAATCACAAGTCGAAAACAAATCACAAGTCTATTAAAGCTGCAAAAACAGGAGGTTCTTAAAACATTCGCCCCCCGCTAGTACAGCGGTATGTCTCCGGATTTACAACGCTAAAATCAGGGGTTCGATTCCCCTCGGTGGGCTGAGCAGATAACCCTTTGTGGCTTTGCTATATGAAAAACACACACACACACACTTAAAACATTTAAGAAAAAAAGACTGAAGATATTTACTACCTTTTGAAACAAAAATTCACTCTATTAATAAAATGGGAAACAAGTCATTGTCTGTATTATTGTATAAAAAGATTGTTTTCCTTATTACGTTTTGACAGTAATTGAGTAACAGTTATAATAGAATAAGTTTTACTCCAGATCTGACTTTGTTTGGAGCAAACTTTAAATGAAAATCTTCTTCAGATATCATACTAGCAATTTAAAATATCAAAAGCGGAGAATCAGATTTTTCTGGACTTCTAACTCTGACTGCCTAAGATTATGGTCAACAAACATGATTCCCAGCTGGGTAACATCTAATATTTAAAAAAAATAATGTTTAACTAAAGATATGTTTATTTTTTAAACTATAAAATGGATACAGCTATAACATTACATTTGCCTAACCTCGTGGTCATATGATTTTGGTGTATTTTAGCATATAACTACAATTATTTCTAATTGTTAAAGGATACTTACGTTAAAATTTCTCTCTCTCTATTTCTAAGAAATTTGTTCTTCGCCTTTTTATTACCCTATCTCATTCAGGTATTGTTTTAATATTTTTTTTATGAGCTTACTTTTTTCTCAAAAGTTATCCTTAAGTTTTATTAAATATTTCTCAATGATTTTACTATTATATGACTAAATGTACTTGAAAAAATGTAATACTTTTTATTTTATGATTTGCATTCTTGTTTCCTTAAAAGCTAAATGCGGTGTTGTCCAATGACAGATACTGGCCTTTGAATCGTCAACTTTATTTATTTGCCAGTGCTATTTTCTTACTCTCTTGATCAGCTTCATGAGCCTCTAAAGCTGTTTGCTAGAGGAAACAAGAAGACTCTTGATCAACAACACTACATCATTTTTTAAAATAGTTGTCGTTTAGCACACTTTGCAAAGTGTCCATAGAATACATGACATTTTACAGATGAAGTATACAACATCACAGATTATAATAAATTTCTGATAATGGTATTAGTGCGCAATAGCAGATCACTTGCAAAATCTTTAAATCAGGAAGACGACAAACAGAGTAAAAAATTATCATAAAACAGGAAAATGTAATTTAGTCGAAAAACCGAAGTTGAAAGTAATTATTGTGCAATAAGATAAACTTAAAGTGAAAACAAATGTTACAACTATATATACATAAGTATGCTGTTTAAAAATAGGTATATATAAATCTCCCATCATCCCAAAAAGTCATACTGTCAAATGTTAAGTATTTAGTTGTTACAAAACTTTACTGGAAAGTTCATTCAATATTACAACATATTCTGATAAAATTGGCCGTGTGAGAGAGTTTTTGATGATTTTTGGCAAATGGCCAGACGTGAGAGAAACGGAAAAATGCTAAGTGAATGTTATTCATCGTTATAGTATGTTTGTTTGTTTGTGTGTTTTTGAATTTCGCGCAAAGCTATTCGAGGGCTATCTGCGCTAGCCGTCCTTAATTTAGCAGTATAAGACTAGAGGGAAGGCAGCTAGTCATCATCACCCACCGTCAACTATTGGGCTAACCTTTTAGCAACGAATAGTGGGACTGACCGTCACATTATAACGCCCCCACGACTGGGAGGGCGAGCATGTTTGGTGCGACGGGATTCGAACCCGCAGTCCTCAGCTTACGAGTCGAGCACCTTAACCACCTGCCCATGCCGAGCCCGTTGTGGTCTAACTGACGTGTTGGTAATCAGTGTTCTCACGCCATCACGTTAGAAGATAAACCATTCTTGAGTTGATACTACAGTCAGATTTTGAATGGTACGTTAAGATATTTCTTAGGCATGTTCTAGTGAAACGAAGACAAAATAATTATGTAAGAAATGAAATTATCATGCACAAATACGAAACTGTTTCCAAGTGAACTTACCCATATACACACAATGGAATGATAATCCTATCCACAGAAACATGAACATACAAGCAAGTCTCAACTTAAAAAAAAACAAAGTGTGCGAGCCATACATAACATTTCATTCACACCTCACCATCCAAAAAATGGTTGTTACGACAGAAAACAGGGTCGAACTTTTGTTTAGCCTACAGTCTATAGCTATCTTAACTAATTGTTGTTTGACGAAAACAATCAGAAAACAAAATGATGCTACAATCTTTCCTGAAAAAAAGGTGAATCCATCAAGATTAGTGTTGTAGCAGAAAAAATGGCATCCTCAACAGCCATCTAATATATAGATTGAATCTAAGAAGCCATTCCAAATTGTCTAGTTTAAAATGACGATGTTAGTTCCATATTGGAGAAACGGCATTCATCTTCTGTTGTGGGATAAAAATAAGAATATATTGTCATGCAATGGTCATGATGGTCAGTTGTAATACGTAGTATATCACTTATAACCTATTTTCTTCAGTTTATCTAACACATAATCTTCTTTAACTAAATTAGTGAAAATACAAATCCTAGTGTCTATTGGTTAATGTTCTAAAGAAGACTTTTATCTTTATTTCAAAATAATATATTTAATGCAGATAGTTTATTCCACACAACTGTAAAGGTAGAAATAGAAAAGTCAAACCAATACATCTCCAATGAATAATTTTTAACATTTCCTATTACACCCATCTCAATATACAATGATTGGCAACAAACATAAGAACTCTCTCTACACATACATGTTCATGCAACACCCGATTTCTTTACATGATAACAATAGACTAGCGAAAAGACATATTAAATGATTGCTTGAGTTCTATACATAAGTAGGTATGAAACCATGTCAGGACTAATCATCAAGACAATGAATTACAACAAGGATAACTGACTTTTAAAAGGTGGTATATGTGGTACTTCATCATGGACATAACTGTTAGTCCCCCAAAAAAAAACACAATTAAATAGTTAAACATATTACTACATACAGTATTGGAACTAATTATGGATATGTTAAAATAAAAGAATATAAAAGACAAATACTACAAGAATACCCCAAAATCCTAGTGTAAAATGTAATGTACACAGCACTGTCGCCTATTGATTGTTTATGCTGTGGACTACTTATCATTCAATTAATAAAAAAGTGCCATGTCCGTGTAAAACTTAAAAAAATTACAGACTATCATATTATACACAGTAATATCAGTATAATTAAGTTATGGCTCCACAAATGATGGACATCATGAAAATAATGTAGAAATAAAAGATCTGACTGTTTAAGAATACTGTATGCAAACATTGTTTTTAGATGGAGCTGTGTGCAAGACCCTCACAATAGAAAACAGAAACTATCAAAACGTGACTTTAAGTATTAGAGGGTACGGCCTTTTACGGGTTAGGCGACAGTCGAGTACAAGTTTTCCAATAAAGTTGTTGTAATCATAACTATGAATTTTACCTATAAAACAGTAAAACAACGTTAGGAGGAAGTGTTCTCAATAGACCTTTCAAAAACTGATGTTGAGAAGAGGGAACGTAATCGAAAGATAGCATTGGACCATAAATAGAGGAACAAGTAAAGATGGAGACTGTGAACTTTCCAGATAAATCCAAGACTGAATTATTCAGCAATATTTAGCATCAGTTTGGTGGTGAAGAGGATAAAGGTATTACAAAAAATGTACAACATCTAAGAAGTACAGTTGGGATCAGTACAAGTATGAGAATGTAATTCTACCAGTAGTGTAGACGAGCTACACAGAACTGATGACAACTTGACTTATTTAGAGGGAGGCATCTTCCAGCCAGGCAACGATTTCAAACATACCTGAAAAGATGGTTTTCTTTCTAAAGTTATACTATTTATTATTTATATATTAGTTGTTAGGTTTTCTGTATTCTACAAAATATTATACACTATATGAAAGAACAATATTTTAAAAACAAGAAAACAAAAACTAAATACCATATCGTTTTTCCCATAGTTTTCTTAACACATAAATCATGCTAATTACACAAATGAATTAAGTGACATTTATTATTTTATGCTTTGTTACGAAGACTATCTGTTTGATATTCTTTATTTATGAATTAAGAATATATAGAAATACAAACAATTAGAATTTTCACAGATTTCTCCTTGACTTGGATTTCTGTTTGTAGTAAAGGTACTACCAGATAACGGTTTATTTGACTACATTACCTTATCTTAGATTCGTCAACGTGGTTACGATGTGTGGCAATTCATGTAAGACAGGATATAATTCCGATAGTTAAATGATTACTCAAGCTTAAAGTACACTACTTTGTCTTGAATTCTTGCAAATAAGAGGCTGGTAATTTGTAGTTAGAAACAAATGAGTATCAATTGTCTTAAATGTGTGTTGTTGACATTTTGTTTAATATTGGTGTTTGTATATAATTTTGGTATTGCTATGCGATTCTAAGGACGCCCTTGCAGAACTCTATAGTGAATGGTATCTGTGGACACTCAGTGTATTCGTGTTTTCTTTACAAAAACACAAAAAATTAATTTAAGTGTGACATCAAATAGTATTAACAATACAGTACAGACATTGCCAGTTATTTTCAGAACAAGAATAAAGAATCACATATGTTCCACTTGTTATTTGTTCATTGCCTGACAAGTTATAAGTAACTAACACTATTTCTATCCGGAAGAGATTAATGAGGCTTGTGTGCTTCTCAGACTTTGTGAAAAACGTAGTTCCGGATAACTTGGTGACAGAAACATCAAATTTAAAATGGAGTGAGTGAACTTCTTTTGGTTATCGTAGCTCTTTTGGCGAATTTCCATAGAAGTTATTCCGTAACACTCCAAACTCCACCTAGATAATTTCTGCTGATTTTATTGTTATTTTCTAAGAAAAATATTTTTCCTGAACATTACACTAGGGTGCTACAGTTGCCAGGCAGATTTCCGTTCAAAATGTTATTTGTATGATTAATCACATATTGTCCTCCTTCTGCTGTCAAGGCAGCTTATTTGATTTCGCCTGTTTGATACTACATCACAGGTTCAGGTTATGCTATAATGTGCCCACTGCCAATGATTTGGTTATTTATAGTCTTCCTATCACGGTTCACTTGCCTGTACTTGCTGTGGTGGAAAGAGCCACGACAGCAATCAATGAAATATTGCGCTATTTAGTGTCAAATGAAGTAGCTCAAATCAATTTTACAATAGATCTTTTCTTAAATGTCAGAATAAAAACAAAGTCTTTCTTGATTACAATGTCTAATGAATAAAAATATTAGAGACTATTAAATACAATTAAGTACATGAATTAATCTTTCCTGTTATTCAGAAAAACCGTGCTTCTGTAGTAAATTCAACAATTTCGTTTTGGATATAGCTTTCTGTATTTAAAGATTCTCTCGTATCATGTCCCTCATCTTTATGATCTCGCCATAATATAAACCAAATAATAATATCTTGAGTCTAATCAGTTTATATAATTTTATTAGTATGTACTTACCATAAATATTTACATCAACATTTGATAGTTTTTAATGTACAAGAACAAATTGTGTTGTGGTGTTTTCATGGAGAATAGTTTTGATTGCTAGTCAGCTTACTCCACCATGCCGATCCTACTTACTAAACAACTACAGTTTGTTGCCATACGTGTATTTAGTAGCCCGAACAATCAAGTTTTCATCACATAATGAAGCAGTTGTTATCAACATTTTTTCACATTAGGAGTCAAGAATGGACATATTGCATCCTTAAATGGTGGAAATATTCGTGGGAAAAGTAAATCTATGGAATTTTTACGATCTCATTACGATCTGTTTCTTTCTAAGCAGGAAAACACGCGTGTTTTTCATGCTACTAGTCAGTCATTTATGGCTATATATACATTTATACACCAACCTGTTCACTTTGTCTTCCTCACTCTTTTCCCTTGAAAATAGACACTAATCCATTTGGCATTAATAATTTCTTGTGATTGTGAGTGAACTGGCTGTGGAAAATGTCATCTGACTTTTGTTTCATAACAGAAACTGGTAAAGACCAAATGAGTTTCCTTTTCCGTTCTCTCATAACTTGATTTTGATATAGTTAACCTAACATCTCTTAACCATTTCTGTGTCACTGAGCATATTTCACTGTTTACATTTGCATATAAAATTTCAAAATCTAAGCAAAAATAATAGTGAGAACACCATTTCAACACAACTTGTACTGAGAACTATTTGTTTTCTCATTTGATGGCATCCATATGATATTATTCACAAAGAAAAATATTTTTTTTAGAAAATATTCAGCCATTTACGTGTAACTCCAAGAAGTTTTGTCTGTAAACAATATATTTATATGTTGTTTTATAATTTTTTGCTCGACTCAAAGCATAAGCTTGTATTTGCTAAGAAACTATCATCTCTTGAGAATATAGTTACCAATATTTTATTTTTAAGTGATTTTCGTTTTCTTTCCCTAAGTTTTGTTACAAGTAGAACATCTTCATTCTCACTATATGACCTTACAGCGGATAAATGAGCTCTGTTTTCAAAATATTTATAAAAACGTTTAAGTAATATTATTTAAATATGTTAGTCATGTTAAGAAAGAAAACAACAAAATGTAGTGGATGTTTAAGAGATTTAGAAACAAATTACAAATACTGAATTTTTAGATCTTTTTTTAGTCATTCTTTTCATTCTTAAGAATGTTTTAGTATTAAAGTGTATTAGCTTAAAAGCCACAAACACGTTCTCCTACAACATGAAATCAGGTAAGACATGTTAGGTTTAAAGTTACATTCGCCTCCCTATCAGAAACACTCTTCTCTGTTTAGGATGGTTCTTCTCCTGATTATTCTTCTTCATTAGTCATTTCTACACATTCCTATGCTGTCGTCGTTTCTGATCCTCTGCTCAGTATTTTCCTTGAGGCAAGTCAAATTCACCTATTACTTCTCCTTTCCTTTTCACAGCTACATGTTGGTACTTCAACTTCTTTAGCCCCACTCTAAATGGACAATAACTCTTTGTTTAATCTTTTTTTCTTTACTATTTTAAATGTACAGTAACTCGTTGTTTAGTATTTTTACATAGTAAAAGATAACGGAATGGTTCTGTCTGCCAACTCTGTTGAAGACTTTCTTCTCAATTAGATATTCCTTAAGCCATATCAGACTGCACAATTACCTGTAAACATCATGCATTGCATTGACAATCCCATAGCCCTTGGTGAAGGCGAAACTGTAGCAGCCAATACAGTTACTTTTCCAGTCCAACTACATTGTTATCAGTTGGATCATAACCCTGAATATCTCATATTTACTGTCAACTTTGCTTCTTGGGTCGCTACTCTCGCTACTATCTACATTTGATCCGGAGATCCATTGCCTTATGACATCTTACTCTACGTGGATCATACTTTCCAAAGCCAAAAACTACATTATTTTCATTACACATTAGACAATGTTAAAAGACATAATATGTTCCTTTCATACTCATCCCAAATATAGAACCACTTCTATTGTTTCTGTGGCTCAGATAATTTGGTTTCAGTAATAATTCTTCACGTCTTTTTCCAATTGGTAGTGAGCATTTTACAATTTTGATTCAGTTAGAAACCAGAAATACATATGCAAAAATAGTTATTCTAAATAATTATTTAAGTTACGGTGATGTAGATTGGCCTTCTTACCACACCCATATACAGGATACAGTTGTGGATATTTGCGTCTCTTGAACGTATTAACTCTTTTAATAAAAAAAACAAAACTGAAATAGTAATTATTTCAGCTATTTCTCAATATATTCCAACCTTTTGTTCTAATTCACATAAAACATTCATTACCCTCTCAGACAAGTATCATTATTTCACCTCTCCACTTTTCTATTTGGAAAATACTTCCTATCCAGGGACATAATTAAAAGACTTCAACTGCAAAATGTATGTAATCAACTTCGGAGTTCATCCACCTTCTCTCACTACTGGTGTATATTTACGTTACTGGCTGGCTAGTTATACTCTCTCATTTATCCTGCGGATGACATTCGTTTTCCAACAATGCTTCTTGACAAAGTCAATTTCTTTGCAGGCTTTCTTGAAACAAACTTTTAATTTCCATAAACACATTCGATTAATTTTTATATTTCAGATAACACCTCCACGTTATGTGATATTTATCTAACTGAGCTTATTTCAATTTTAACCATTCTCCGAAGATGACATACACTGCTGGCCAAAATCTTAAGGCCAATGAACATAAAAAAAAAATATATGCATTTTGCGTTGTTAGACTCAACCACTTATTTGAGTAGAGCTTCGAAAGATGAAAATAAGAAAAGGGAAAATAAAAATAAAAACCTTTTTTAGCATTTAATAGGGAAAATGTGAACACTATTAAATTAGCTTAAATACTAGCTGGTCAAAAGTTTAAGACCATACTGAAACAAAGCGTTAATCGGTAAACACATAACGAAATTTAGTCATTTGTGTTCAAGCATTAACATTGTCAACATCTCCCACTGACATCTCCTGTGTTACATTGGGTAAAAACATGACAAAGGCTAAAAAGTTGACAGAGTTTGAACGTGGCAGAATTGTCGAGCTGCAAAAGCAAGGTCTCTCTCTTTCAGATGAGTCCTGTTTTTAACTTATTAAAGTTAATAGTAGAATTTCTGTTTGCTGTTTGTCTAGTTCCAGATGAGAGACGACTTTTTTTTCTTCTCAGGAGGTGTTGTAGTACATGTTTAGCTAGCTGTTCATCATCTTGAGAAAACTGCTTGGAAAATCCTCCAGGGACTTTCAGTAGCGCTTACTATAGGTATCACAGAGATACAATGTTTCTGACATGTACTAGGGCAAGGTTTTTCAATAACTTTATTTTCCAGAATGACAATACCACTGTCCAAAGTACATGTACAAGATTATCTCGACAAGGAGGACATCGCAATATTGTCATGGTAGCAAAGCTTCCAGACTGAGAAGTGTTGGGCAGAATTAATCCAAAAAATTGCTAAACGGACTCTAAATCAGCTACCGTAGCTGGGATGCATCATCTTAAAGTGATAAAGTGGGATGAAATAACAATGTATTGCATCAATAGCCTCATCGACAGCATGCCACATCAGCTGGCAGAGGTTATCAAGTACTCAGTATTTTATATAAAGTGATATAATGTTAAAAATAGCATTTATAATAATTTAGTGTTATATTTTGTCCTTTTTAAAGTTTTTGTGACAGTTAAAATGTTGAATTACACATATTTCAACATGTGCATGGTAAAATTGTTTGTTGTTCTAATAAGTTGTTTATGTTATCCATAGCACTTGTTTTTACGCATGAAGACGTTTAATATAACACAGTGCTAAATATATTTTATTCCATCCAAATAATAACAATATTATTTATTAAAAAGTTTGCAAACATTTTGGCTAAGAATGTATGAAACAAAACTGTCCTGTATATTTATCCTGTCTGATTATAAGTTTCTTTTCTTGTATCCTATTTCCCTTCACGTCTGACCTAATAAAGTTTCGAACAATTGGTAAACAACATTTCATACCCTTAAGTTTCTGTTTTGAAATCATTTTCACTTAGAAAAAAGTACACTTGTCTGTCTATTTTCTATGGCTGCTATATTTTGCTATCAAGTATCATGGCCAATAAAATTCTGGTGGTCCGTAAACCCTATGATTAGAATGTAATGAGAGTAGGAAAAAATATTTCAATTTGCTCTTATCGAAGGTTACCGAGTGTTAGGTATAACAATGTTTTATAGACGAGTTTGAGTGTTTAGATATTTTTGGTTTGTTTGTTTTTTGAATTCTGCACAAAGCTACTGAATTTACTGAATCTTTAGTGAATAGGCGGAATTTCGCAATACACACTTAACAGTATAAATTACATACGTTTCTAAATATATATTCAACTAAAACAAACATCAATATTAAAATAAGTGTATAATAGTAAATCCATTACACTGAGGAAAAAGAAATTTCCCAAAATTAGTATAACTTAGTGATATGGTAAATCAAGTGATAGTTTGGCTTCACATTTATATTTTAGCACTTGTTAATTAGTCCGATCCAATGATGTTTTGAGAAGTCAGGTTATAAGTCTTTAATAAATATTTGTCAGTTTTTGATGTAGTTTTTAACATTGCTGTACGGAATTGGAGACTAGTGCGGGAAAAACATGTCATTTAAGTCAATCAAATTGAAGCTGTAACAGATTTATTATTATGCTTTTGCAACACACAGTTAACAATATAAGTTACATGCATTTTTAAATTTGTAGAAAATTCTCGAGTATAAGAATCAAAAATATGTTTTACGTTGCTGTTGGCTATTGAACGTTTGAGGAGAATTTTGCCTAAAGATTGTAAATTGACGCGCAAAGAAACAGTAAAATAATATGGTTTGTTTGTTAAAGTCTGTATACTACGAATTGCGGAAGCTACAATTGTTATAAACGCTTATTAATCGAAAAAATACAGACATTTGACCAGCAACTTTTATAGGTTTCGAACATTTCAAACAGTTTCACTTCAGTGAATTAACTTCGAACGTTACTATTTGCACAAGGACATTAAATATTTTCGTCTGTACAAAAGCAACTTGTAAACATTGTGAGGCGAGCCAAGAATAGACTACTAGCTAGTTTAAGCAAAGTGTAACAATATCAAATCAGAACTAATTCGCTTGTCGTGAACATGGGCCGTCGATAAAATATCGAATTCCAGACTAGATAAAAGTCTGAATATTGTTTGTGAGCTTGTATTTTTTTTTTTGTATATAAATCATTATTTAAAATAACTATGTGAAATAACCGTTATTATAAATTATGTTGTTCTTTATATATTAAAATATATTTGTGGTAAGAAAGAAAATTGTGTGTATCAATCTTATTGGCAAATATCATAAATTTAATACATGTCGACATTCAATTAACTTCTAAATTAAAATTAAAATGTTCGGCTATTTGAAATCTCCATGCGTGATGAACGCAACATAATAACATAATAAATCGGACACTTGTCGGAGATAAATTATAATATGTAACAAGATTGACTGGATATAACGGAACGTTTTTTACACATAATAAAATAAAATATTAAATTTTAAGGTTGTAAATTTGTTAGTGCAAAGCTATATAATGTAGTATCTGTACTTTGCTCATCCCGAGGAATCGAGCCCGTGATTTGTAATGTTATAACTTATCGCTGACACAATAAGGAACAATATGAAAAGAGGTATTTCTAGTGTGTGTGTTTTTTTTCGAAAAGTGTTTGACTGTAACGTTTTGTTAATTGCATAAAAATTACAGAGCAACTGAATCATGTTAAATAAGTTGTGAAGCCTAAACTAAATACTAATTAACAAGTTTTTCTATAGTTTACACATTTTTTTAAGCATTAATACTGTGAGAAGGAAAACAATCATGAGAAACCAGTGCCCCTACTTCAGTCCCTATTTTGTAAATAGTCGAATTTTTGTGACCAATGTTTAGGCTGTAATTTAGAGGTAAACATTTACAGGAGTAATTCTCTCGAGAGATCAAAATACATACACAAAATAAAACTCCAATCTATATAAAAGGCAATAAACAACACAAAAGCAATTTTATTTTTTAATTTATAGTATAAGATAAACGCAAAAACAGGAACATTTCTACTGAAATATATGAACGAGCTTAGCTGAATTACAAACGGCTATTGTCGCAGAGTAAGAAAATCAAAACAACTGTGTGGTTATAGGACATATTCTGCTTTTTGAATGTAATTATCTTGTGTTTTCGTAGTACTAATTAATTTAAAAACTTATTTCATGCTTTAGTACTATATGAAGCACGTTATGTGTTATCAACAATCGACAGAAAAATAAGAGACCCAGGTAAACACCTTATTTCTTGTTCTTCATATATATTATTTTTATTATTATTTTAGAAGTAACAAAAATAAATAAATGGAAACGTTTTGTTAAGTTAGTTAAAGTTAGATTATGTAGAATAAATTATAATATAAAATTTTTACTAGGTATGTCCGCTAGCAGCTTTAGAGTAGCTTGTGCGTAATTCGTAAGCGTAAAGTGAGCTGTATAGTTCACCAATGACTTATGATTAATAATGACACGATTGGGGGTAGACATGGTTTAAAGAAAAATAACACAGCATAATTTGTATAAATAAATGTGTACTTTTGCAATTTTGAAGCTATTTAGAATTTAAAAATGTAGCTTTGTGTTACATCTTGAAGTCATAGTAGATATAGCTTTAAAACTATATACAAGTGGAAATGAAAGTGCGTTTTTTGTTTGTTTTCATAAGAGTTTAGTATAAAGTATAACTTAGCCTGGAGTGAGAAGTTGCTCTTTTAGGTTACCGAGAAAACTAAGTCGACTTTTACACTGCATATATGAAAACTATTATACAAGTTTATACGATACTTTTTATTTAAGTCGGAACGCCATGCCCACTTCTATTTCAAATGAATCCCACGTTACGCAATTATGCACTAGATTTCACGTTCCGTCACTTTTTTATTTAGCATTACAGCACTGTTTATTCAAATACTAATACTTTTTAAATTTTTTCAGCACCTACACAAAAATATTACGTAGATTTTAAATACAATTATGAAATAAAAAACGATGCGGAACTTTAATATCCTTTATCTATTTTGTTGTATCTTTAGCAGAACTATTAAATACTTGAATACTTAACAGTCAATAACACAATCGATAATTGTATTCTAAATACGGCTGGTATGGGTATTAAAATTTTAATTAAAATACAGCATAAAAATAACATTTGGACCTTTTCAGATCATCTTAAAGATAAGAGACAGTTTCAAACAATGGGTTTCTCATAATCAACTGATAGCTATACTTTGAGAATGAAAAATAGGGTGTCATCTAGTGATTGTGTTTTGAACTAAAGATACAAATTTTATGATAATGCATAATATTCGAGCCAAGTTAAAAATCATACAAGATCTTCAGTACATAAAAGCCTTATTGGATATTATAACAACAACTATTTGAAGAAGAAAATAAAACCTATATGTTGAAACAGAACATCTTCCTTATGATGTGTAAAAGAAACATTTCAAGGACTTTGCATTGGCCTGGAAAAATAACTCAATATCACCGACTCGCTTTTCAGAGAGATAAGGTCTCAGTTGTGTAAAATATATAACAAATCCATCTTAAGCACATGCTGACTGTACTTATCACGTCCCGAGGAATTTTTAACTTGAAATCAGTCTCGATGAGACGACTACCGCTTGTTAGTTGGTCACGTAGCAATACCAAAAACTAACTTAAAGGGATTTGTACTTCATAAGGTAATGAATATATTGTAATATTTATAACACAAAAAATAGCGTATATAATATCAACCAAAACATATCGTAAAAGAATAGTAGTTGATAAAATTCTATGTTGTCATATTTCTTCATATAAATCAAATTAAGAATAAGACATATATTAGTTGAACAACCTAAATAGTTTGTGGGTTCTTCGCTTTATATATATATTTCACAAACATACAATTATTTTTTTGTTTTCTAGGCCTGTTTTTGGCAAGTAGTGACATCATGTTCGATAAAAGTGGCACCATTAGCCTAGTTTTAATCTGGATTTCTTTAGCAGGTAAGTATTTCCAAGAGCGTAAAGATAAAATATTACTTGGCCGTTATTCAGCCAGTTTGTACCAAGTATTGATTACTTATGTTTTGAATGAATTTGATGCCAACATGTTCTAGTCATGTTTTTAAATTAGTCTTTAAAATGTTTCCTAATCTTCAATTATAATAACTTTTCGTGTAAGTTACGGCGCTAGCTAGTGTTATATGTACCATAAAATTACTGATATATAACCATTGTTTGTCTAGGAGAAGCTAACATAACTTACGATTGGAGAGGGTACGGTAGGCATGTATTACAAGGGATAATGAACTACAGAAGCTGAATTTAAATTGGGGTATTGTAATATAATAGTACCAACATGTTAATTTAGCGAATTGAACTATCCAACATGCTCTTCAGATTATTTATGTTTTAGATTTGATTTTGTAATTTAAACGATAGGAGTTGGTTTTAATGTGAGATGTTTGTGTAAAAGAACTGGGAGGTTAATTGAGTGAGATTAACCCTACAGGTTTTGTAGTTTTAAATTGTGTTTATTTATGTAGTATTGCAGACGGGTTAACGTAACAAGTTAAACAGTACAACTACACTACTACTTAAACTTGAAGTTATTTTTCATAGTGCTAACAGGTTAAATTAGTGAGTTGGAGTACACAGTTTGAAACAAAAACATCTTAACTTCAGGCTATTTATGTAATACCACTGTTAAATTAGCTATTTGAGTTATACAGTTAGGTTGTGACATAAGTTCATTTATGTAAAAGTGCTTACTGATTAATTCGGCAAGTTGAACTAAAGAAGTGGATCATAAATTGATGTTATTTGTATAACTGCTGACAGACTAACTTATCAATGTGAACTATATAGGAACATTTAAATTTGGTTTTAATTGTGTACTAATGATGACATCTTAGTTTTAAGAAGTTTAATCTTATAGTTTATTACAAGTACCTGTTAATCTGAAGTATTTAGATTATACTGGTGACAGGATAATTTAGTCCGTTGAATTACATAAGTATGTCTGAACTTTAGGTATCTATAGAATGTTGTTGAGGTATTAAATTGACGAATCAAACTTTATTAATTAATATTAATTAATTTTTGCTTCCAAAAATCATGGTTTTAATACAATTAGTTGTGTTTTATGGCATGTGCATAACTACTATCTTGACCAAAATCTTTACATATTTTGTAACAGATAGGATCCTTATTATTAAGATTGAATACAAATGCATTTAGCGTTATCAAACTGAGAAATGCATGATATATTAAAGATATACGTATGTAATTTGTATAGTAAGACTGGTTTTATGATACGATTTATTAAAACAGCAAACAATTTTAGAAAGATGTATAACTAAACATTTCACCTATCGCAACAGAACCTTATCCAAACATATATAATAACAAAATATGACATCAAATTATTATAAATAGCATCTGCAATCTTATACCAGTTGATATTAAACATTCAATACTTGGTTGGTCCTCCTCATACATTAATGACTTCTGCAAGACGATATGGTATGCTGTCGATGAAGTTCCATTGTAAATTCATCTTAACACGAAACTATGCAGTGCTGCACCTCAGCTACAGCACCTGGTTCAGGGTGGTGGTCAGCAATTTTCCGATTCAGTTCTGCCTAACGGTTCTCAATAGAATTACAATTTTGATACTTTATTGGCCGTAGCAATCTTGTAATTTCCTCCTGGTCGAAATAATCTTGTGCAATACTGTGGGCAGTGGCAATGCCACACTGGAACAGAGAATTATTGCCAATCTTGCTATAGCATATGGTAGAAATATCATCTCGACGTGGCGCTTGTATGTGACGCCATTGACGATTCCCTGAAACATGCCTCATCTGAGAAGATGACACGTTACCGCATAGAATATTAAAATCACCTTACGACCTAGCAGTAAAAACTATCAAAAATATAGACATTTTACCGGATTATATTTTGACTGATCATTATTAGAAAATACGTGTTTATAACACGTGCAGTTCGTTTGTTGACAAAATGGATCATGTATGCATGCAAGATTTGAAGTCCAAGAGGTAAATGTCACAAGTTTAGGCTTTTGTTGATAATGATTCCAGTAATCCAATGGTAAAGTATTTAAGTCTAAGAATAACTAAAATGTAAACTAAATATTTTTGAGGTTTTTAATTTTTCTTGCACAAATTCATTTGACGAGATTATTTATTTCTGTAAAAGTGAGGACGAATTTGGATATATTTTACGTGTAAGAAACTATTTTGCTATTATATCACCTAATTAAAAATATTATTTTATTTTATTGCGTAATTTAAACATTATGTGTTTATATTTGTACACTTATAACTAAATATTCTCTGAATTTAACATTTACTAATAGTAGGCCTATTTCTAGCGTAATTTAATTATTAGTCCTAAATTAAATGTAACGACGTAACGTAAGTCTTATTACTACTTCGTCTGCTGTTTCCGCCATCATTTATAATATGAATGATAAGAATTTAATAAGAGATTTAAATTCATTGTTTCCGATTTCAAGTTTACTGGGTAAGTGTTCAAGTTGAATAATTTTAATATGAAATCCGTGACAGACGTTGGCATCTTATTTTCTTCGTATCCTGTTTCAAGACTTTCATCAGCCTACTTCTTTTCTGATGTACTACTCTGAGCCTTGTATAAAGCACACTGGTGGCTATTACAACTCTCAGCTGAAAGATTATTTAATGTAAGGAAAGCTGTTCATTTTAATTCAATAGGCAGAAAAATGAATAGTTTTTGTTTATTATTCCACCTGTTCACTTTGGAAGTTATTTTGAACTGGATCTGAAATGTCTTCCACGGTACCTTTCTATCATAGTATTTTGGTTTTTCGATTGGGCAGTATTGTTGAACTAGCAAGCTAAATCCTGGAACTGGACTTGGTTGTGATATAGCTGGAGAGGTTCCAAAAGGTTCTGCAGTTACAGATGGCACAGCAGAATTGCTCAACAGGTATACACAAAATACAATCTTGGCCAAAATGTTTGCATAATTTGTAATAAATAAGAACATAACTATTGAGATGGAATGCAAATGCACTAAGCACTATCAAACAGGGATATGCATGGTATATTAAACATCTACATATGTAATATGTATGACTAGGCAAGTGCTATGGATATCATGAACGATGTATTAGAAAAGAAAACAATTTTATCAGACACCTGTAAAAATATATGAAATTCAGCATTTCACCTATCACAATTAAAGCCTTACCAAAATATGCATAGTGACAAAATTATTATAAATAGCGCGTGTAATTTTATATCAAAAATAATATATATGCTTCGTAGATTACACTAAGGCTTCTGGTAAGGTAAAAACTTACACATGATAGAACGATCATAGGCTACAGGAATTAATGAAAGGAATTTCCATATCATTACAAAGATAAAGTAGGAACAAATACCAAAGTCTTTGCCTGAAATAATTTCAGAAAATACACTTTTCATCAGTATCATTATCCACACATTATTTCATATTAGATTTTACAGAGAAGCTTTTTAAAGCAAAGGTAATTCCTATATTCCGTTTTGCTGGAACTTTGTATTCACCTGTCTCATATTTTTTCATATCTGGAGACAATTTATAATATTCCATTAACGATCAATAACCATCAATTATCATACTGTAATGTTTTCTGTAAAAAATCCAGTTAATCTACCAACGATTTTCGTCAAATAATGAACTTATTTTCCCGTTCATAATAAAAATATTTCCAGTTGAAATTTGACTCATAAATTCAATTAAGTCTTGTTTTCTTATATCAAGTTAGCTCGTTATTGTTTGTTTGTTTGTTTTTTATCTGGTTGGACTTCCTTTTCTTGACTTGATGAGAGATTTTGATTCCTTACAGGCTTAGCTGTAATGGTTAGGTTTCCCACAACCATAAATTACTTCTTTCTGATATCTTTTGAAAATTCTTATTCCATACTAGCTTTTATCATAATTCCTGACAATATGCCCTTCTTGTTAATTTCTTTAGTTCTTTTATGCTGTTGTTATGAAGATTTCTTGTTTAAATACTGCAGGATATTATATTTTTGTAACTTCCAGATGGCGTCTTTATTAGGTTGTCTGTGACTTTAATGAATTTAAATTTCATTGTCAATTGTAGAGCTTCTTTAAGAACTTACTTTACTTGTTTTCAGCCTAATTTTTATATTCTTTTCTGTTATAGCGTCTATAAATTGGTTACTTGTCAACTAATTCATCATTTTACTAGGAGTGTTCGGATGATATAAGTGGGCAAGCCTCTCTACGTCCTCCTCAACTTCAGCTAAGGTCTCTTATTTCCTCTGTATATCCTATTTTTGAAATTTTCTCTGGATACCGATGCGACGTTCTGGACTTGTTGGATAAGGTAGCCACCAGTACTTGGTAGTTGTTACGGCTCTCATCTGGAAGGGTATTAATGCTGTCAAAGCAGCAGGATGGATGGCTTGTTGTTCAATATTCAACATTATAAACTCTGGGAATTATTTCAAACTGAGCCTGATATGCCTTCCATGGTACCTTTTTATCATAATTCTTTGATTTCTTTATTAGCTGATGTTGAATCAACCAGCTGAATTCTGGAAATTGACTTGATAATGTCATGGCTGAAACAATCAAAGAAGGCTCTTCAACAACAGGTGGTATAGTAGTGGTAATAGGTGTAGACCAAATAAATACTCCTATTGTGTATTTTATATCAGATCGTGTTCCAGACTAAAACTCTTGGACTGATTAAAAAAAATAAGTGGGTGATTTAATTTTCATATTTAATAATTCACTTTCCAGATATTTCATTCTTTCTTTGATGTTCTTTTATATTTCAGTAGCGCTTTTTTTTACCCTCTTGATTTCTTTTTGTACACCTTCAATTTTATTATCACAGCTTTTCTGTACATCTTTGATATCTTTTTTCATTTTTTCAAACTTGTTATTCTAATCACTCTGTAGATTTTTAGTATCTTTATCAATCTTGTCTTCAAGCAGTCGTTTTAAATTTATACTAAAATATCTAACATATGACACCAATGTAGCAGCGTTGTCCATTCGTTGGTATATTATTTTAAATTTTATGGTGAAAATAATTCAACGTCGAAGTAACAACAATAAGTTACTTTATTCATCTTTTAACGTTTCTATAAACTTGAACACTTGTACACTGCTGTAAGTTGCTGTAAACTTACGTTACAAATGACGTTAGTTAACATAAAACAAATCGACGCATTTTCACAACGTAATTGGGATAATTGATACACCGACTGGTTTAATCTCTATCTTCAGAAAACTTTCTACAGTTCAGAACTACCTTTCAAGGGAAGTTGAAATGCGCCAAAATATTTTACGTTATATGATTAGTTTCTTAGAGGTGTGTGTAATACATTTTTCTGTATTAACTTCTTGATTTAGACCCATTGTTTCCATTCACCAACATTAGAAATATAGTTTACAACAGTTTATACGACAAACGAATTACAGAGCACGTATCTATTCACGCGCGTGCTCGCATATATGCGTATATACGATATGCATAAAGATACGATAAGTAGTAAAACCATATGTTATCGGAAAGTGACTATTCCCAGGCTTTGCCTTGTGTCTGCTCTCGAACAAACGTATACAAAACAAAGATCCAAGTTTCCTACAATCTACCTGGAACAATTATCAGCACACTCTTACAATCATTTATTTATATATTTTTTTTCAAACTAATATGTAAAGGAAACAATTAAACAGGTAAAGAATTTCCTGTCAGGTAAGTGCTTCACAAAATGTAAAATTTTATTTCACAAGTAAGGTGAATAGGGTACCAGTATGGAGGAAGATTCCCCATATTCTATATCGCATGACTCTCCTATAAAACACGTACTTTTGGAATATTTGTTTTATCTTCTGTAACATTTTAATATAAGAAGTCAAGATTTAGCGTAAAAAACTTATAACTAAGTTAAGTCTTATTGGTTGTACTTGTTTGTTTATTTTGAATTTCGCGCAAAACTATTTCTAATTTAGCAGTAAAAGACTAGAGGGAAGGCAGCTAGTCATCACCGTCCACCTTCAGCTTTTGGTTAACCAACGAATAGGCTGTCACATTATAACGTCCCAGGACTCAAAAGGAGAGCAGTTTGGTGACGGGGATTGGAACTTGCGACCCGAACACTATAACCACTAAATCAGGCTAGGTCTACCGTTAATAAGAATGTATTATGTGTACAGTGCGTGCATAAGCGACTGTTATTGATTATATATAATTATTCAAGAAATCCTGGCTTTTTGCATTAGCTCTGAAATGCCTGAATAATAAGTTACACTGTTCTACTAGAATCTTCATGATAATATGTTGATGAAGAAATGATACGAGCCTAGTTACATCTTTAAAAATATAAGAAATATGGATGTAAGTAGTTTAATCTGTGATATATACAACAAATGCCGTGAATTAGAGAACACAAATTTCGGCCCTCAATTCTCCAACTTGCAGTTTCACTGATATTAAATAATCAGAAAGCCAAAATTTTGAACCTGTTTAATCACTAGTGTTGATACGAATTGAATATTAAAAACACAGGAACATCTTGATCAGGAACATCAGGATAATTAATAATCGGCAGCACTCAATCATTAAGTATTATGATAAAACATGAAACACAGGAATATCTCGTGATAACTAGTAATCCACAGTGCTTAATCGCTAGGGATGATACGAAAAACATAATCAATAAAACGTAGTTTGATTATGATATAAAAAACGTATTCGGATTTTTTTATTAACTTAGAAACACTAAAATAAATTAAAATTATTTTCAGGTTGTCACAGTAATTTATAAATTATTTTGAATGAATCCTACTTTAATTTAGTTGTTTATTTTCTTATTATGCACAAATCTACACCAAAGGTATCGAAAGTCGGTTTCTAATAGCATAAATCCGCAGACACTGTGCAACTTGGGGGGAGGGTCATTTAAGTTGTTAATTAGGTTATATTAATTTGTTGGCTTGCTAAAATTAGCACAAAAGTTAAATATTTTCTTAACTTTGAGAGAAACTTTTAATCTCACTTTTCTTGTTAAAAATAAGTAAACTTCTGTGATTTAATTTGCCTGTATTAAGATTTAATAAGACAGTATTGGCTGTGGTGATATAATTACACTTGACAAGTCGTTTTTATGAGCACGACTGTGTAGCACTTCGATCTGATGACGTATTATCTTGTACATCTGCTAACACAAACGTTTTTTACTAGTGTTAGTTTATAGTCAGACTTTACTCAGAACTTAGTAGAACAGACGAGCTGTACAGACCTAGTACTCTTTGTTTCTATGCATTTTTCAATAACTGGTTTATAAATCATTTCTTTGTATATGCTAAACCACATTACAAAGATGATGACGGGCTAATAAATCAGGACTATGTTTCAAAATGTATGTTTGACAGGTTTTTTAAGGCCAGATTATTTGCAGTAGATGTCTGCAACTTGTTAGCGATAAATTTTAACAATAAGACACAGCACAAAATCCACTTGTTTTATAATAATATATTCAAAACAAGTGAAGTGTATGTACAAAATTTCGTTACTCTATTGATTATCATAGTTGTATCAAGAACTTTAAACGATTATCTATTTTTCGTGTTCACATAGGCGGGTTGCGTTATTTTAGAACATGCTTTTACAAGACAAGTTATTCTACTATATCTCTGTTATTACAATAGAAGCTGTGAAACTCCCTTTAAAAATCGCCCATTACATCCAAAATGACACACAGTCTAACTTTATTTTTATTTTCTCTTTCAATAACTTAGTTTTCCTCTATGTTTCTGCACGTATTTATAACATGCGACAGAAAAATCTAGAACTTTCTAGTCTTCTAGTAATATTAAATATTAAGCATAACGAGAAACAGTTAGAATCTTCGAATAAAATGACGTCAACAATATCACAAAACCCAAATTAAAAACATAAAGAAACTTGTCACGGCTATAGCTTTTAAAATAACTAACGTTTAACGCTCCTGTTATGAAAACGAAATATTCATTAACTATTGAATTAGTAAATAATAACTCTTAAGTTAAACAGTTTACTTCCTATAGGATATAGTCTGCACAGCACAGTACATATTTTAAAACTATGCACAATAGAATAGGACATATTTTTTGATAATTCTGAATAATACATTATGGTACGTATTTAATAAAATCATTGTAAAGTAACCTACATTTTAAAAGATCTGTACTGTACATCGTGGTATATATATATACAGTTACGTGAAAAAGTTAGGACACCCTATGAAAGCCTGTGTATTTTAAACCTCAGACATTTAGTTTGGTGTGCTCCTGACTGTTGAAGTGAGAGTGAACACCATGGTGATAGCAAAAGAGCTGTCTGAGGCATTGAAAAAGAAAATTATAACAGCTTATGAGTCTGGTAAGGGATTTAAAAAGATCCCAAAAGATTTTGAAATCAGCCATTCCACTGTCTGGAAAATAATCAACAAGTGGAGGGCTTTCAAAACAACTGCCAACATGCCCAGGTCTGGTCGTCCAAGCAAGTTCACCCCGAGAGCAGACCACAAGATGCTAAAAGAGGTCTCCAAACACCCTAACATGTCATCACGGGACCTACAGCAGGCTCTGGCTACTGTTGATGTGAAAGTGCATGCCTCTACAATCAGAAAGAGACTGCACAACTTTAACTTGCATGGGAGGTGTGCAAGGAGAAAACCTTTTGCTCTCTAAGAGAAACATCAAGGCCAGACTGAAGTTTGCCAGAGAGAATGTAGACAAAGACCAGGACTTCTGGAATGATGTTCTTTGCACAGATGAGTCCAAAACTGAATCATTTGGACACCAGAACAGAGGACATGTTTGGCGTAAACCAAATACAGCATTCCAGGAAAAGAACCTCATACCAACTGTGAAGCATGGAGGTGGAAGTGTCATGGTTTGGGGCTGCTTTGCTGCAGCAGGACCTGGACAGTTCCTGCTGCATAGAATCCACCATGAATGCTACTGTGTATCAGAGGGTACTTGAGGATCATGTGAGACTATCTGTACGAAAATTAAAGCTGAAGCGGAACTGGACCCTGCAACACGACAATGACCCAAAACATACCAGTAAATCCACCAAGGACTGGCTGAAAACTAAGAAATGGAGAGTCCTGGAATGGCCGAGTCAGAGCCCAGATCTTCATCCCATTGAGATGCTGTGGAGTGACTTGAAACGGGCTGTACATGCAAGAAACCCCTCAAACATCTCACAGCTGAAAGAATTCTGCATTGAGGAGTGGGACAAACTTTCTTCAGACCAATGTAAGAGACTGGTAGATGGCTACAAGAAGCGTCTCACTGCAGTTATTTCTGCCAAAGGGGGTAACACTAGCTATTAGGGGGTAGGGTGTCCTAACTTTTTCCTCAGTTAGAATGTGCATTTTTGTAGAATTACATTTACAGAAGATCTTGAAAAGTCTTTTCTTCAGTTTTAATTGTTTAGTTATGTTCCTATAATCTCGCAGTATTGTTGAAATTGAGATTAAATATGTATATATCCAAAAATGTTACAAAATACACAGGCTTTCATGGGGTGTCTTAACTTTTTCACATGACTGTATATACATATCAGTGATTCTGTAATTATGGACATTAAATTAACTACAAAGCTCATTAAGCTACATGTAAAAAGAACTGTATATTATAGCAAGGTACATTTAAAAATTCATAGACTATACATATATATAATATGTGATGCAGTAAAGTACTGAACATCTGTAATAGCTCTATACATTACAGTATGCTACATATATAATAATTATTTACAGTACAGTACAACTGAAAAGAACTCAATATTGTACTTAAGTATAAAATGGCAAATGCGTTTGTTTGTTTTTGAATAACTTTTATCATTGTTTAACTAAATGCATTACTTACATTCTTATTCTGAACAACAGAGAGAAACTCTATGATATGCCTTACCAAATCATTATGTTTACTGTAATTACACTAGGTAATTCTTGCAAACTCTCCTACTCCCGTAATTAGGAGAGTGGTTTAGTGTCAAAATTTGTCGTTTCACAATGAAATAATTAAATGTAAAGACATAATAAAGTATAAATGCAGAAATTCAGCATTCAAGTTTATTATATACGCTTTTATATGCCTCTGTTCTCATATATAGCATTAATTATATCAAGTACGTGTAATGAAGTAGGAACGTTAAATAGCAGAGGAGACCCTGCATTCGAAGCTTTCCTTCTAAAAGCTTTAGAAGTGTTTAGAGAAAAAATGAAAGACGGCTTAGGGCCAATTCCTCCACTGGATCCGTTGCTTCTAAGTAACTTGAAAATAAATGTAGCTGACGATATTATAAAGATGGATCTAACATTTCATGAGGTATGAAAACTTTAATGTTTGTCTCTTAATGTTCACTGATATATTCATAACCAAGATGTGTATTTTCAAACATGTAAAACTAAAATGATTGAAAACTGTGGATGTTTTGCTGATAGTCCATCTCGATGGTTAGTGGTAGGTTTAGACTATCACTCACTGTCCTCGGACGATTATAGGTATAGTAACAATCTTAAATTATAAAAAAAAAATTTTAAATAAAGACCTGTATAGAGTATAAGATACATAAAGGCAAAGCAGTTGGTCCAGACGACATACCCATTGAACTTTTATTAGCCCTAAAAGAAGTGGGAATCCAGGAAGTGACAAAACTACTGAACACTATTTATGATACGGGTGAAATACCGGAAGACTTTAAAAAATCAGTCTTTACTGCATTGCCGAAAAAGCCCGGAACAACTGACTGTGAACAGCACAGGATAATTAGTCTAATGAGTCATCTTACCAAGGTTCTTTTAAGAGTGCTCATGTCTAAAATGATGAATAAGATAAGACCAGAGATTTCTGATGCTCAGTTTGGATATATAGCCGATAAAGGCACTAGAAATGCAATTTTCGCTCTAAACATGCTCATGCAAAGATCACTGGAAGTACAAAAGGATTTATATCTATGTTTTATCGATTATTCTAAAGCCTTTGACAAAGTGAGATATGGTGACCTATTCGACATGTTGTCAGACCTGAACATCGATGCTAAAGATCTAAGAATCCTTAGAAACCTTTACTGACAGCAAATGGCAGCTATCAAAATTGAAAATGAATTGAGTGAATATAGACCAACTGAAAGAGGGGTGAGGCAGGGATGTGTATTTTCACCAGATCTTTTTTAACTTATACAGTGAAATAATCCTACGAAACATCAATGAACATCAGGGAGTCAAAGTAGGCGGATGCAATATCAACAACTTGCGCTACGCTGATGACACAGTCCTCATTGCGGACTCCGAACGAAATCTACAGACTCTCCTCACAACAACAGTAGACGAGAGTGAAGAAAAAAGGCTTGCAGTTAAACGCAAAGAAAACAGAGTGCATGGTTATCTCAAAACAATCAATTACACCCACATGTAGCATAACCGGCAAGGACGTGAGAATAAAACAAGTCGAAAGCTTCAAATATCTTGGATATACTATAACATCAAATGCAAAGAGTGACACAGAAATAAAGAAAAGAATTGCAATGTCCAAGGATACTTTCAATAAAATGAAGTCCATATTCACAAACAGGAACATAACAAATGTCACTAAAATTAACACCTTGAAATCATATGTATGGTCTGTTTTCTTATATGGCTGTGAGAGCTGGACACTGAACAAAGATACAGAGAAGAGATTAGAAGCTGCTGAAATGTTGTTCCTTAGAAGGATGCTAAAAATATCATGGACTGAAAGAAAAACAAATGTAGAAGTCATGGAACTGGCAGGATACAAAAGGTCCCTCATGAAAACTATAAGAAAGAGACAAATGGAATTTCTAGGACACATCTGTAGGAAGAATGGGATAGAGAAACAGATGCTATGTGGAAAAATAGAAGGGAGGAAAAGCAGAGGGTGTCAAAGAACTAAATATATCGACAGCCTCAATAACTATGTCACCAAGAACTCAATGAGCAACATCGAGTTGATAAGGAGGATTGACAACAGAGAAGTCTGGCATGCCATGGTCGTCGATGTCTGCCGCAGATTTGACACATGAAGAAGAATATAGAGTATAATGAAAACATCCAACCATCGTGCAGTAGATACAATTTCTAAGTTCTTAAACACGTGTAAGCGTAATGCAAATAAACATTTTAAATTAGTATTATATTACCTTCCTGTATAATACGATGAAATGTTTGCATGAGTATATTGAAGTTCATCGTTAGAGACATAACCAGAGAGACTGGATATCCTCAACGATTTTTAGATGATATCACTAAATTTATCCTTTTGAAGTGGTATCTTATGTATGTATATAATTATATGTTTGTAGCTTGCTGGGACAATTCATTTTTATTGTTTATATCTGGCTCATGGTGCTGAAAGTTTTGCCAATTTTTCAGATAATTATGATTCATTTACTTTGTAGTTTCATTTTTATAAGTATGTGTAAGAACAATTTACATATAAATGTGTGATATATATATATATATATATATATAATACGCGTGTATATATATACGTTCAACAAAGCGAAATAAAAGTACGCAAACGTTTTAACAATTTGTTTCTAGAAAAAATAGGTGAACTAGCACAGGAAATGTAAAAGTAGTATGCTTATCTTTGTGCATTTTATGCCTTGTGCTTATTGCTATGCAAAAGTACTAACTTAAACTGTTAAAATCATTCCTATATTTTATTTATGATAAAATAATACAACAGTGAATGTGAGGCGTGAGAAAGGAATGATAAACGTCTCATTCATTCCCCAAACTTTACCAGATTTCTTTGAAAATGTTTATACTTCTTTGTGCCTGTTTTCAGGTTAACATCAAAGGTCTCTCCAGCTTCAAAATCACAGATGTCAAGTCAAATCTGGTATCATTCAACACCAAGATAAGCTTCACCATACCGAAAGTTTTGGTAACTGGGACGTACTCTTTAGATGGTCTTATCATCAACATTTTCCCTCTATCTGGTAAAGGGAAATATCAGATAGAAGGTGATGACATCACCTTTACGTTTTTTGGTCGATTGTTTTTCAGTTTGGATGACATTAAGCTATCGTCTTTGTTACTTGATCACCTTGAGTGGAAGAACGTTCGTGTGGTAGAACTTGCTGATTTTCTTGGTGGAGGTATATTTGCTGAAAAGATCGCAGAAGTACTACCAACTGTGGGAAAGGGAATGTTTGAGAGGTTTCAACCGAAACTAGCTGAACTAACCAATACTTTGTTGTTAAACGTTTTAAATCATGAATTGAGAAGACCTGAAGTTCGAGAAATCATAAAAGACTTTATCCCAACCGTTTGAAATACACTGAAAAACATCGCAATAATATGCATATAAATCTACCAAAATACCTATTTTCTTAAGACAAGACAAATGTGGAACTCACGGTATAAAGTTTTGTTCTATTAGATAGATGTTTTAAGTCGGCCAACTTACACATCCAGGTTTAATCTGTAGTTTATAGTCAAATTCTGTTTTTAATTTCGCTTTAACGTGAAAAGAGGTTATTATATTAATAAAACTTTACTCAACCCGAGCTTCAGTGTTTCATTTTTTTAAACAAAATTATCATAGAGAAATATAACACAGCAGCAACACGGATATAAGTACTATACACAGTGTAGCTTTACACCATGCGGAAGAAGAGAAGTCACATAAAATGTGGCGTTACTTTAACTACTATTATCCAATTGTCAATGAGTCAGATATAAGTACCACGTGCAAATTTGAGCACTTTACATTTATCTTGTGGATTTTAATAAAGGACCATAGTGTAGTAAGAAACGATACTCAAATGATCCCATCATGATTAACCACTTCATGTTTTGTCTGCAAAAATAAAACAATTGAGTTGTGTGGTCAATAGGCATATGGTATGAAACATATACACTGAAAGTAAATCGAGTTCTTTGAAATGTTCACGATGTATTTACTTCTAATTTTTTCAGGTTATATGGATTTTTTTAATTACTATACCCACGGGCCAGCGATAAGTTTCCTTACATTGGCTAAAATCCTGGGTTTGATTCCTTTTCAAAGAACATAATGCAGATAGCCCATCCTGTAGATTTGTGCTAGAACATTCAACTATCAAATGAGGCACACCTGACATATTAGGAAAACAAAGTATCAACAACATTACAAGGAAAACGTAGCACTACAGTCGTATTTTAGTCAAGTGGACCAATGGTAACTCTAAAAGCCTCTAACGCCCAAAACCGGGTTTCTATACCTCTTGTGAGCAAAGCACAGATAATCCATTGTATAGGTTTTTGCTTAACTGTAAATAAAGTCAAGACTACTGTATCCTTGCCAGCCAAATGTGTTGTGTTGGGCGAAAGACCTAGTTTTCACTGTATGTAACAGTAATAGTGCGGTTGGCATATTACTATATTCTTCTTTATTTTCATTTATAATTACTATAGGCCGTTCTGTCGAACTGCTGATATAACAAGGAGTTTCCATACATCACTTCATATTTTTATAAAGGTACTGTTGAGGACTGAGTCCATGCCCTTTGATGAGAATGTCAATATATGTGTGACGCTGTCTACGTACTTGTTTAATATGGAATTTTGTGTTTGAAAATGTTAGGTTCAAAGTTAAAACTGGTCGGTATTTGGTGTGTGTATGTATTTTGTTATAGGAAAGCAACATAGGGCGGTCTGCTGTGTCCATCTAGGGGATTCGAACTCCTGATTTTAGGGTTGTAAATCCGAAGGCTTACTGCTGTCTCAGCGAGGGACCTGCATTTGGTGATACTATTCAATACGCACTGAAATATAAATAAAGCCATTACTGACAAGAACATGACAGATAAAGTATCTGCCTATAATGTTTGTAGAAATAATTGCACACCAATAATAGATTACAACTTCTGTTGAAGGTTGAGCATTTTTTAGAGCTGAAATATTTTTTGTGTATTGCAGTTATTGTATTACAAATAGTCAGGACGTGTAAAGCTGCTAGAATTTGGACTTGTTGAAAAAGGATTGCACGTTTAGACTGTTTATTCAACACAGCTGAAAAAGAAAGATTAGAATGTTTCAGTGCTACTTGGTAATGTAATACAGCACAGAAAATAAAAAAAAAAAGAAATTTTGAATACACGCGGCTTAAATCCGGCTCCTTCACTAATAGACAGAAAGTCGCATAAAAACTGTCAAAAAGAATGTAATTCTACCTAGCACAGGCAGACAGGTAGTCACGTTATATTAATTGTGAATTGTTCGTTCCCTACCTCCATAAAAAGAAACAGTGTCATAAAAACTATAAAAGAAGAGTCTCTCTTTCCCATGAATACATAGACACTGTCATGATAGTTTGTCTCACAACACTTATTCCTTACCTACACAGAAAGAAACAGATGGTAATCCATATGAAAGCTATCATTGCCAGTCTGACATTCCCATGTAGAGATGAATGGAATGTCATTTGGACTTAACTGACAACAATAATTATTCCCCTCTCTCTCTATATATATATACATACACCACATGGCCAAAAGTATGTGGACACCCCTTCCAATTAGTGGGTTCCGCAATTTCAGCCCCACCAATTGTTAACAGGTGCATAAAATCAAGCATACAGCCATTCAATCTCTATAGACAAACACTGGCAGTAAAATGGATCGTTTTTTTAGTTTTTGAATTTCGCGCAAAGCTACACGAGAGTTATCTGCGCTAGCCGTCCGTAATTTACCAGTGTAAGACTAGAGGGAAGACAGCTAGTCATCACCGTCAACTCTTGAGCTACTCTTTTACCAACGAATAGGGGGATTGACCATCACATTATAACACCCCCACGGCTGAAAGGGCGAGCATGTTTGGTGTGACAGGGATTCGAACCTGCGACCCTCGGATTACGAGTCGAGTGCCTTAACCACATGGATACGCTGGGCCAGAATGGGTCGTACTGAAGAGTTCTGTGACTTTCAACGTGGCACTGTCATCGGATGCTACCTTTCCAACAAGTCAGTTCGTCAAATTTCTGACCTACTAGAGCTGTCCTGGTCAACTTTAAGTGTTGTTATTGTGAAGTAGAAGTGTTTAGAAGCAACAACAGCTCAGCCACGAAGTGGTAAGCCACACAAACTCACATAACGGAACCGCCGAGTGCTGAAGCGCGAAACGCGTAAAAATCGTCTGCTCACAGTTGCAACACTCACTACCAAGTTTCAAACTGCCTCTGGAAGCAAAGTTAGCACAAGAACTGTTCATTGGGAGCTTCATAAAATGGGCTTCCATGGCTAAGATCACCGTGCACAATGCCAAGCGTTGGCTGGAGTGGTATAAAGCATACTGACATTGGACTCTGGAGCAGTGGAAACGTGTTCTCTGGAGTGATGAATCAGGTGGATGTCAGGAGAACGCTACTTGCCTGAATGCGTAGTGCCAACTGTACAGTTTTGTAGAGGAGTAGTAATGGTCTGGGGCTGTTTTTTCATGGTTTGGGCTAGACTCTTTAGTTTCAGTGAAGGGAAATCTTAATGCTACAGCATACAATGACATTATAGAGAATTGTATGCTTCCAACTTTGTGGGAACAGTTTGGGGAAGGCCCTTTTTTGTTTCAGCATGACAATGCCCCCGTGCACAAAGCGAGGTTCATAAAGACATGGTTTACCGAGGTTGGTGTGGAAGATCTTGACTGGCCTGAACAGAGCTCTGACTTCAACCCAAACGAACACCTTTGGGATGAATTGGAACGTTTACTGCGAGCCACGCCTTCTTGCCCGACATCAGTGCCCGACCTCACTAATGCTCTTGTAGCTGAATAGGAGCGAATCCCTGCAACCATGTTCTAAAATCTAGTGAAAAGCCTCCCCAGAACAGTGGAGGCTGTTATAGCAACAAACGGGGAACCAACTCCATATTAATGCCCATGGTTTTGGAATGAGATGTTCAACAAGCACATATGGGTGTGATGGTCGGGTGTCTACGTACTTTGGCTATGTAGTGTATAGATATACAGAGAGAAGCAGACAGGAAGACACGTACAAGTGACAAAATAGAGTTGGCTTATCATGTACAAACATAGACAGAAGGTAAACTGTTAGCTTCTTTGACATCAGCTATTTCCTACATACACACAGGGGAACAGAGAAAATGATTCATATTACTGACCGTACATGTTTACCTCTTCTTTTCTTAACGTATACAGACAAAAGTATCGTGGTAAACCATCTTTCAAACACTGATAGAAAATAATGTTAGCTTGACATACAACAGTCCATTTCCTACTCATCCAGAAAAAACCGGAAGTACTCATGAGAATGATTTTACAGAATTGAATTGTTTCCCTGTCCTTACATTTATAAACAGGAGCACACTTCTTACTGACTGACAACAACTTTTTTCCTGTTTAAAAAAATAAATAGAAAGAAGGACTCATATATGTGAAGAAATACATTGGTAATGGTCCCTACACAAATAGAAGGTCATATTATGTTGCTTAATCAAATATATTTTAAACCTATTTAGAGAGAAACATATGGAGAAACACGTAGAAACTACCAATAACATTTGACTTTCCCATGCACATATCGACAAATTGTCATATTAACTAGTCTGATAAAAGCACATTTCTTACGAACACAGGAAATAATAAACGGAAAAACTCATTAGTGACCTACGTAGGTGACTCATTCCCTACATATATACATTAAAGGTCATGTTAACTCGAATGGCCACAGTCCATTCCCCACTTCTACAGAAACAGATCAAAAACCAAATAAGATCTAATATCAAACGTGTGAATTTCTGATATACAGATATAAGGTTATACTAAGTTGACAAACAAGGCTATATCTCCTTTTATACAGAGAGGAACAGAAAGAGATATATAAGAGTTATCGAGAAAAGGAATTTTCTTTTGCACAAAGACAATATTTATGTTAGGTTGATAAACAACACTATATTTCCTTCTACACAGAGAAGAGCAAATGGAAAGATACATAAGAGCTACTAATAATAATTTATCTCTCCCATACACAGATTATGCTAGCCTTTCTGACAACAGTTCATTCTCTACCTACAAAGACTGAAAGAAAACGGAATTCATATGAGTGATCGTAAATAGTCTATAGGAAGAACACATTAGATAGATTAACAGTAATTAAATTTTCATTTGCAGATAGAAACAAACATTAGTACTTATACGAGTGAGTGTGCACAGTTGACTCATAAATTGCACATATAAACAGAAAGTCGTGTTTTCTAGACTGAGAACAGTTCAATTCCTAATATATATGCAAAAACGGCTCGTTTGGGTTGAGAAAATATTTTACATAGAAGAGCGAACAACGTTTCGACCTTCTTCGGTTATCGTCAGGTTCACGAAGAAGGTCGAAACGTTGTTCGCTCTTCTATGTAAAA